>NC_091454.1:135039011-135340053 GCF_027789765.1 Dendropsophus ebraccatus
CTGCCCCACCTACCCCAGCATCCTTCCTCTATGCTTCACGCACTTAATATCTGCACGTCAATTCCTTGGACGGACTGCGGAATCCGCTGACAAATATCATTGAGGTTATAAAGGGGTTGTCCAGCGAAAATCTTTTTCTTTCAAATCACCTGCTTTCAGAAAGTTTTATAGATTTGTAAATTGATTTGTATTTTTCCATACTTATCAGCTGCTGTATGTCCTGCAGGAAGTGGTGCATTCTTCCCAGTGTGACACAGTGCTCTCTGCTGCCACCTTTGTCAGAGACAGGAACCATCCAGAGCAGGAGAGGATTTCTGTGGGAATTTGCTGCTCCGGATAGTTCCTGTCTGGGACCGAGGTGTCAGGAGAGAGCATTGTGTCAGACTGGAGAGAGAACAACATTTCTGCAGGACATACAGCAGCTGATAAGTATGAGAAGACTTGAGATTTTTAAATGGAAGTAAATTACAAATCTATATAGCTTTCTGACAGCAACTGATTTGAAAGAAAAAGTTTTGCTGGACAACCCCTTTAAAGCAGAAGTCTCTGTGTGGAGTGTGAAGTACCCTTAAAGGGGTTATCCAGCGCTACAAAAACATGGCCACTTTTCCCCCTACAGTTGTCTCCAGTTCAGGTGCGGTATGCATTTAGGCTCCATTTACTTCAATTGGAACGGAGTTTCAAAATCCCACCCAAACTGGAGACAACAGTAGGGGGAAAGTGGCCATGTTTTTGTAGTGCTGGATAACCCCTTTAATGTGCTGGACCCTATGTATATACGAAGCCTGTACCATTAGACAAATAAAGCGCTTTCTGCCTTCTGTCTCCTCAGAGTGTAAGCTTTGCTACCAGGGTCCCAATTCCTCATTCCAGTAATAAGTGTGTAGTATGTGATGTCTGACTGCTGTGGAATCTGCTGGGGCTATATAAACAAAGCCTTATTCTATGGAAACATAGCAGCTAATAAGACAGGACTCCAGAAGTAGCATCCACTGCCGTGAAGTGGAAAGTGTGCAGGGGTGTCCTATGACAACCCCTACAGGACAGGGGATGTGTATGACTGCAGGGGGTCAGGCTGCTGCAGCACCCACAGCTATGGTGGCAGTGTAACAACCCCATTGCATATGAGTCCTGACCTACCAAGTGCTCCCTGTCACCAGTCACATCGGGGGGTTCAGATGCAAGGAAAGATGCCACTGGCTCCGACTGGTTGCTAGGCTGACACTGACTCCCCCTGATTGCAGGCCTGTATAGTGATAGGTGAGCGGCTCCGGCCAGCGCTGCCCTCCTCATAGGAGCCCGTATTCCTATGGAGTAACTCCCAGCAGCCTGTGCCATCCTCCCCCGGAGCAGCCGGGGACATCCGCTCGCCAGGAGCTGCCTCCTCCATGCCCCGTCCCTTGTCTCCAGCCCTCCCCTCACTGCCCGCTCTCCTCCGTGCCACCCTCACCGCTCCGCCAGCCTTACCTGCTGCTCTGCCGCTCAGTTTCACGAACCGAACCAGCGGTTCCCCTCCACCGGCTTCTGCCGCCATGATGGACCGTGCAGCACCAAACCTCCCCACCCGGAAACACAGAGACTGCACGAAGTGACCGCTTATCAGCCGTACACCGGAGGAAGTTTAATCATTGCGACATCCAAACCCAGACGTGCTTTACGGTGACATGAGTCCTTACCTGTGGGTTGCACGAGACTAGACATTTAGACAGCTTGTTCATTCCAGTTGTATTTCCTATCTAGAATACTACAAGCATCCTCATTGCCAGTATACAGTATATATATTTGTGTTATATAAGAGGCTAATATATCAGTATTAGCAGCCTCACAGTATGAGAAATGTCACTGCCTCCCTGTGTCCCCCACAATAAGACACCCCCTGAAAATAACGCCTAGTAGAGGTTTTGCTGACTTGCTAAATATAAGGCCTCTCCCAAAAGTAAGACCTAGCAAAGTTTTTGCTGGGAAGCATGCCTGACAAACAGAACCCAGAGCATGTAGCTGTTATTCTTTTTAGCCATCATTGTCCCCTACCTTCACCACCCGTTGCAGAGCAGCTGCATGCAGGACATGAAGACCGTCACCTGCCGCCACGCCGATGTTCCCTTCCATGGCTGTCACTTGTAAATGTGCAGGCAAGGCATCAAGAAGTCCATCATCTGCCACCATTCCGTTGTCCCCAACCGCCAGATGTAAGGCTGC
Source organism: Dendropsophus ebraccatus (assembly GCF_027789765.1). Lineage (NCBI taxonomy): Eukaryota > Metazoa > Chordata > Amphibia > Anura > Hylidae > Dendropsophus > Dendropsophus ebraccatus. The sequence goes on from NC_091454.1 coordinate 135,041,211, forward strand.
ACAGCCTGCTGTTATCCCGTAACCTGCCGCCATACTGTACCCTGTCCCTGCTGTGCTGTATGAGTGTGCTGTGGTGAACTCGCCTTGGTAGCTGGAAGCCGCCATACCGTACCCTGTTTCTGCTGTGCATGTGACATGTGATCTCTTCTTCATGAAAAATAAGAAATCTCCTCAAAATAACACCTAGTGCTTCTTTGGTAGCAAAAATTAATATACTGTATGACACTGTCTTATTTTGGGGGGGAAATAGTACGTGTGTATCCTCTTCTGTGAAGCTGCAATCTTAGAAAATATCCGTGTAAAGACTGTACATACATTTTGGAAAACTGCAGCTCTTTAGCCAAAACCAGAAGGTGGTCCAGCAGGAGGGACACACACACTTATCGTTTACAATTTGCTAGGGAGTGCTCCCATCCAGTGCTATGATTCTTCTGATTTCATACTTAATATTACACTATTGTAATAGGGCTGGATTGACATTGCTTTTATGCTGCACAGCTACCCTTTATACTGCAGTGGGCCCCATTCATTTCACCTAGTGATTACGTTTGGGCCATTATTTGCTGGTATAAACTCATTTAACTAATTTATTTGGACTCCTCCAAGCTCATTCTCCTGATTTAAACACTCAGAACCCGATAAAAATTTTGATATCTCTTCATATGTCTGACTTCTGAGACCTACTACGCTCATACCATCTGTGCTTCACTCTCTGGCCAACTAGATCCAAATCATTTGTTGACTCATTGACATCCAGGGAGTGAAGCGCAGCTGGCATGCTCTTCACCCGGTTATATCTTCTGATCACAGTGGGTCTTAGAAGTGAGACCCAGCACAATCTTTAAATGAGAAGTCTGTTGAAAATTGTTATTAAAGTATTGTATTGCTCCCCAAAAGTTATAGAAATCACCAATATACACTTATTATGGCAAATGCTTATAAAGTGCTTTTTTCCCTGCAATTATTACTGCATCAAGGCTTCACTTCCTGGATAACATGGTAATGTCACGCCGCGACTCCCAGAGCTGTGCGGGTTGTGGCTACTGGAGAGGATGATGGCAGGGGGACACTGAGGGACACAGGGCACTGGAGGGACACTGATCATCCCTCTGCCATCATCCTCTCCAGCAGCCACAGCTCTGGGAGTCGGGTCGTGGCATCACCATTTTATCCAGGAAGTGAAGCCTTGATGCAGTAGTAAGGGCAGGGAAAAAAGCACTTTATGTGCATTTCCTGAAATAAGTGTATATTGGGGATTTCTATAACTTTTGGGCGGCAATTCAATAAAATACAATAAAAATTTTTGACGGACTTTTCCTTTAACCCCTTAACCCCTTAGGGACCAAGCCTGTTTGGGCCTTAATGACCAGGCTCATTTTTCAAAATCTGACCTGTCTCACTTTATGCGCTTATAGCTCAGTGATGCTTTAACGTATGCTAGTGATTCTGAGATTGTTTTTTCGTAACATATGGTACTTTATGTTTGTGGCAAAATTTGGTCACTGTCTTGTGTGTTTTTTGTGAAAAACATCAAAATATAATGAAAAATTTGAAAATTTTGTACTTTACGAACTTTGAAATTCTTTGCTTCTAAAAAAAAAGGCACATGACAAAAATTAGTAAGTCACATTATCAATATGTCCTCTTTATTCTGGCTTCATTTCGTAAACATATTTCACTTTTTTAGGGTGTTACGGGGCTTAGAAATGTATCAGCAAATTATAAAATTTTCATGAAATTTCCAAAACTGATTTTTTTAGGGACCAGTTCTTTTTTTAAGTTGATTTAGGAGGCTTGTATACTGGAAACCCCCATAAGTGACCCCATTTTGCAAACTAGACACCTTAAAGAATTAATCTAGGGGTATAATGAGCATTTTAACCCTACAGGGGCTGGAGGAAAGTATTCACAATTAGGCCGGAAAAAAATGGAAAATAGAAATTTTCCAATAATATATTTGTTAAGATTAAAGTATCTCATTTTCATAATAAACATGAGAGAAAATGCACCCCAAATTTTGTAACGCAGGTTCTCCTGAGTACAATGGTACCCCATATGTGGGCGTAAACCACTGTATGGGCGCACAGCGGGGCTCAGAAGGGTAAGAGCGCCTATTAGCATTTCCAGTTCAGATTTTGCTGAAGAAGTTTCTGAGTGCAAGGTGCGTTTGCAGAGCCCCTGTAGTGTCAGCAGAATAGAACCCCCCCAAAAGTCATCCCATTTTGGAAAGTACACCCCTCAAAGAATACATCTTGGGGTGTGGTGACCATTTTGACCCCACAGGTATTAGAGGAAAGTATTCAAAAGAAGACAGTAAAAATGAAAAAATATAATTTTTTCAATAATATATTTGTTTAGTTTGAAATTTCTCAATTTCACGAGGAACAGGGGAGAAAACTCACCTGAATATATGTAACACAGGTTCTCCTGAGTAGAACGATACCCCATATGTGGGCATAAACCACTGTGTGGGCACACAGCGGGGCTCAGAAAGGAAGGAGCGCCAATTAGCATTTCCAGTTCAGATTTTGCTGAATAAGTTTCTGAGCGCCAGGTGCGTTTGCAGAGCCCCTGTAGTGTCAGCAGAATAGAACCCCCCCAAAAGTGACCCCATTTTGGAAAGTACACCCCTCAAAGAATACATCTTGGGGTGTGGTGACCATTTTGACCCCACAGGTATTAGAGGAAAGTATTCAAAAGAAGACAGTAAAAATGAAAAAAATTTAATTTTTCCAATAATATGTTTGTTTAGTTTGAAATTTCTCAATTTCACGAGGAACAGGGGAGAAAACTCACCCCAATATATGTAACGCAGGTTCTCCTGAGTAGAACGGTACCCCATATGTGGGCATAAACCACTGTGTGGGAACACAGCGGGGCTCAGAAGGGAAGGAGCGCCAATTAGCATTTCCAGTTCAGATTTTGCTGAAGAAGTTTCTGAGCGCCAGGTGTGTTTGCAGTGCCCCTGTAGTGTCAGCAGAATAACCCCCCTCCAAAAGTCACCCCAATTAGGAAAGTGCACCCCTCAAAGAATACATCTTGGGGTGTAGTGACCATTTTTACCCCACAGGTATTAGAGGAAAGTATTCAAAAAAAGACAGTAAAAATGAAAAAATAGAATTTTTCCAATAACATGTTTGTTTAGTTTGAAATTTCTCAATTTCACGAGGAACAGGGGAGAAAACTCACCCCAATATATGTAACACAGGTACTCCTGAGTAGAACGGTACCCCATATGTGTGCATAAACCACTGTGTGGGCACACAGCGGGCCTCAGAAGGAAGGGAGTGCCAATTAGCATTTTCAGTGCATGATTTTTCTGAAGAAGTTTCTGAGCGCCAGGTGCGTTTGCAGTGCCCCTGTAATGTCTACAGAATAGAACCCCCCCAAAAGTCACCCCATTTTGGAAAGTGCACCCCTCAAAGAATACATCTTGGGGTGTAGTGACCATTTTGACCCCACAGGTATTGGAGGAAAGTATTCAAAACTAAACCGTAAAAATGGAAAAAATTTAATTTTTCCAATAACATGTTTGTTTGGTTTGAAATTTCTCAATGTCACGAGGAACAGGGGAGAAAACTCACCCCAATATATGTAACACAGGTTCTCCTGAGTAGAAAGGTGCCCCATATGTGGGCATAAACCACTGTGTGGGCACACAGCGGGCCTCAGAAGGAAGGGAGTGCCAATTAGCATTTTCAGTGCATGATTTATCTGAAGAAGTTTCTGAGAGCCAGGTGCGTTTGCAGTGCCCCTGTAATGTCTACAGAATAGAACCCCCCCAAAAGTCACCCCATTTTGGAAAGTGCACCCCTCAAAGAATACATCTTGGGGTGTAGTGACCATTTTGACCCCACAGGTATTGGAGGAAAGTATTCAAAACTAAACCGTAAAAATGGAAAAAATTGAATTTTTCCAATAACATGTTTGTTTGGTTTGAAATTTCTCAATGTCACGAGGAACAGGGGAGAAAACTCACCACAATATATGTAACACAGGTTCTCCTGAGTAGAAAGGTACCCCATATGTGGGCATAAACCACTGTGTGGGCACACAGCGGGCCTCAGAAGGAAGGGAGTGCCAATTAGCATTTTCAGTGCATGATTTATCTGAAGAAGTTTCTGAGAGCCAGGTGCGTTTGCAGTGCCCCTGTAATGTCTACAGAATAGAACCCCCCCAAAAGTCACCCCATTTTGGAAAGTACACCCCTCAAGGAATTCATCTTGGGGTGTGGTGAGCATTTTGACCCCACAGGTATTGGAGGAAAGTATTCAAAACTAGACCGTAAAAATGAAAAAAAAATTGAATTTTTCCAATAACATGTTTGTTTGCTTTGAAATTTTCCAATTTCACTAGGAACAGGGGAGAAAAAGCACCCCAAAATTTGTAACGGAGGTTCTCCTGAGTACAATGGTACCCCATATGTGGGCATAAACCACTGTATGGGCACACAGCAGGGCTCAGAAGAGAAGGAGTGTCATTTTAGTTACAGGCAATATGTGGGTGTTTACTGGTTATCTGGAGTGGTATTGGACAATCTCGGGGTGTTTACTGGCTATCTGAGGTGGCAACAGGCAATCTGGGGTGGTTACGAGCAGTCTGTGCCAATCTGGGGTGGTTACAGTCAATCTGGGGTGGTCACAGGCAATCTGGGGTGGTTACGGGCAATCTGGGGGTGTTTACTGGCTGTATGGGGTTGTTATGGGGTGTTTACTGGCTATACGGGGTGGTTATGGGCAATCTTGGGGTGTTTACTGGCTATCTAGGGGTGTTCACTGGCTATCTGGGGTGGTGACGGGCAATCTGGTGGTGTTCACTGACTATCTGGGGTTGCAACGGGCAATCTGGGTTGGTGACGGGAAATCTGGGGTGGTGACGGGCAATCTGGGGTGGTTGCGAGCAATCTGGGGTGGTTGCGAGCAATCTGGGGTGGTTGTGAGCAATCTGGGGTGGTTACAGGCAGTCTGTGGCAATCTGTGGTGGTTACGGGCTGTCTGGAATGGTTATGGGCTATCTGGGGGGATACGGGCAATCTGGAAAGTTTACGGGCAATCTGGGGAGATTACGGGCAATCTGGGGTAGTGACAGGCAATCTGGGGTAGTGACAGGCAATCTGGGGTAGTGTTGGGCAATCTGGGGTGGTGATGGGCAATCTGGGGTGGTTATGGGCTGTCTGGTATGGTTATGGGCTGTCTGGGGTGGATACGGGCAATCTGTGGTGGATACAGGCAATCTGGGGAGATTACGGACAATCTGGGGAGATTACAGGCAATCTAGGGTGGTTACAGGCAATCTGTGGTGGTTACGGGCTTTCTGGAATGGTTATGGGCTATCTGGGGGGGATACGGGCAATCTGGAAAGATTACGGGCAATCTAGGGAGATTACGGGCAATCTGGGGTAGTGACAGGCAATCTGGGGTAGTGTCGGGCAATCTGGGGTGGTTACGGGCAATCTGGGGTGGTGATGGGCAATCTGGGGTGGTTATGGGCTGTCTGGGGTGGATACGGGCAATCTGGGGTGGATACGGGCAATCTGGGGAGTTTATGGACAATCTGGGGAGATTACAGGCAATCTAGGGTGGTTACAGGCAATCTGGGGTGTTTACGGGCAATCTGGGGTGGTGACGGGCAATCTGGGGTGGTTACAGGTAATCTGGGGTGGTTACAAGTAATCCAGGGTGGTTACGGGTAATCCGGTGCACTTGACTTTGGTGACAGGCGTAAAAAAGTGCCGGCACCATTTGGAACAAGCGATCAGTGGTATATAGTATATACCGCTGATCACTTGTACTGGGACCACACCGGGTGGTCACCGATCATTGCCCCATGCTCTCCGCCACCTCCGGAGGTGGAGAGAATGAAGCTTTGATCATTTTTAGGAATCCATCACTGTGAACAGAGTCTGTTCACAGAGATGGCGGCGGCCACCTTGGATCAGATGGCCGCCCTGGGAGGGGAGGGTCAGTGACCAAGTCACTAGGGTTAATTCTGGGGACAGGGGGGGACATGTTCTCATCTCCTCTCACTGTGGATTCACAGTGAGAAGAGATGAAAGCGTTCAGCTGCTCTGGCAATGTCTGTTACCGGCGGTCGCTGTTATACTAGTAATAACGGCGATCGCGGGTGAGGGGACTTGCCGTGACTGACCCCACACTCTGCCCCAACCCCTCAGCTACCTCCGGTAGCTGAGAGGAGGGAACTGCGGGCATTACCGGCGCCGCTGCACTATTCTGCACCATCGCCATAAAGAGCTGATGGCAGCAGAATAGAGCCCATTAGTGATCGCCGTAAAAATCCGTATCGGCGGTCACTAATAACATAATACATCTATTCTCTGGGTCACTACATACACAAAATACAGCTATTCTGGTACTGTTTTTTTTTATTTTTTTTTTACAGCGTGTGTCGTGCGATATAATTATTGATATAGTTTTATAGATTGGGTCGTTACGGACGTGGCGATACCAAATATGTATAGGATTTGTGTTTTTGATCACTTTTATGTCACGTTTTATTGGGTATAGGGAATGTAAGGCATCTTTATTATTGGGGGGGGGGGCTGTGTTGTGTTTGGTGCACACTTTTTTTTACTTTTACACTAGTGTAAAATACTTTGATCACTGATACAATACACTGCAGTACCTGATGTACTGCAGTGTATCGTATCATGCCTCATGCTGACAGGCAATAGCCACGGCCACCCCTGTCAGCATAAGGCATCTCCATGGTGACCCCGGGGACCTTCATTAAGACCCCGGGATCACCACGGAGACATCGGGACCCCAACCGGCGCCGCGGGACATCGCGATCACGTAAGTGACCCACGGCGCCGTCCGGGATCCACCGGGACCCGTTAGATGCCGCTGTCATGGTTTGACAGCGGCATTTAACGGGTTAAACTGCCCGGAGCGAAGAATCCTCAGCTCCGGGCAGTTACAGTAGGGTGTCAGCGGTCACACTGACCGCTGATCCCCCGTCCTGCAGCCGCCGCCGGGCGGTAATTTATTCCGATGCACCCGCCGTTAAAAGGCGTACGCATCGGAATAAAGCCCATTATTGGCCGCCGTGAAAAGGCAGCATGGCGGTCACTAAGGGGTTAAGGACATAGCCACTTTTCATTTTTGCGTTTTCGTTTTTTCCTCCTTGTGTTTAAAAGGCCATAGCACTTGCATTTTTCCACCTAGAAACCCACATGAGCCCTTATTTTTTGCGTCACTAATTGTACTTTGCAATGACAGCTGAATTTTTGGATAAAGTACACTGCGAAACCAGAAAAAAATTCAAAGTGTGGTGAAATTGAACAAAAAAACGCATTTCTTTTATTTGGGGGGTATTTGTACGCCGTTCGACCTGGGGTAAAACTGACTCGTTATGCATGTTCCTCAAGTTGTTACGATTACAACAATATATAACATGTATAACTTTTCTTTTATCTGATGGCCTGTAAAAAATTCAAACCATAGTTAACAAATATAGTTAACAAATATACGTTCCTTAAAATCGCTCTATTCCCATACTTATAACGCTTTTATCCTTTGGTCTATTGGGCTGTGTCAGGTGTCATTTTTTTGCGCCATGATGTTTACTTTCTATCGGTACCTTGATTGCGCATATACGACTTTTTGATCGCTTTTTAATAAATTTTTTCTGGATTTGATGCGACCAAAAATGCGCAATTTTGCACTTTGGGATTTTTTTGCGCTTACGCCGTTTACCGTGCGAGATCAGGAATGTGATTAAATAATAGTTCCAGCGATTACGCACGCGGCAATACCAAACATGTTTATTTATTTACTTTTATTAAAAACACTGGAAAAGGGGGGTGATTCTGACTTTTATTAGGGGAGGGGGCTTTTTACTAATAACACTTTTTTTTTTTTTTTTACACTTATACTAGAAGCCCCCCTGGGGTTAGGGTTATTCCCGTCCCGGAGGAGCGATCTCCGCCACTAGACACCAGGGATAAGCTGCATCCGGTAATCTTTGTCATCTTTTGGCGGAACGTGGAATCCGCCCGTGCATAGAATAGTGTCTATGGCACGGACGGAAATGCGTGCCGCCGCGTGCGGAGACAAACGACGGAATACGCCGCGGGTTATACGCGGCAATTCCGTAGTGTGCACGCACCCTTACGAAGTGTACGTACACATGTACAGTGATTTTCATGCTGCTCATTTTGTCTTTGCCTTAAAATTGCAGCTAAAAACAGGTAACAGGTAACCATCAGCATTCCACCAAGAAAGCGATACTGACATACGGTGGGTTCACACTACGTAATTCTCGCGGATAAACTCAGCGGAATTCCGTCGGCTGTCCGTGCGAACGGCTGCATGCCTTTCCGCCAGCTCTATAGACACCATTCTATGGGCCGGCATATTTCGCTATCCGCCAAAAGAAGTGACGTCACTTCTTTCGGAGGATAGCGGAATACGCTACCAATAGAGAATGGTGTCTATGGAGCCGGCAGAAAGGCGCGCGGTCATACTGCGGAATTTTACTGTGATAAAGAGTGGCATGTGCCATTCAGTGGTCTGAATGGAGTCACCTACTTACTTCTTTTAGGTTGTATACACTATTTTGCCAGGTCTTAATAGTGTGGCCTGCTGTGCTATTCAGTCCTGTTACAATGGCATATACGCCCCATATATGACTCCATTTGGGCCATTGAAATAAGTAGTACTCGCTGCTGTCTGCCATAGTATATGTCAGCATCCACTCTCTGTGGGATGCCAACGGATAGCTGTAATGGTAGAATAAAACCTATCCTACCTAGGTGAAAAAAACACAATGTTTTGGAGAAAACACCACTATGGCTGCCGTCCCCATGGCACTTTTTGTGAAAAGCTATCACTGCAGTTTTTAGCCAACACCAGAAGTAGGTCCAGCAGGAAGCAGAAGTATATAATTCCTTCCTTTATATTTCATTCCTTCTGAATCCTCTCTTAATTTTGGCTTCGAAATGCCAATGGCAGCTTTTCACAAAAACTGCTGTGTTGGCAGGCTTAAAGGGGTTATTCACCACTACAAAAAACATGTCCACTTTCTCCCAGAGACAGCACTGCTCTTGTCTCCAGTTCAGGCGAGGTTTGTATTTAAAGGGGTTGTCCAGCGAAAATCTTTCAAATCAACTGGTGTCAGAATGCTATATAGATTTGTAATTTACTTCTATTAAAAAATCTCTAGTCTTCCCATACTTATTAGTTACTGTATGTCATGCAGGAAATGTTTTATTTTCAGTCTGACACAGTGCTTTCTGCTGACATCTCTGGCCGAGACAGGAACTGTCCAGAGCAGGAGAGGTTTTCTATGGGTATTCATAGAAAACGGACATTCGGCCAGAGATGTCAGCAGAGAGCACTGTGTCACACTGAAAATTAAACATTTCCTGCAGGACATACAGTAACTAATAAGTATGGGAAGACTAGAGATTTTTTAATAGAAGTAAATTACAAATCTATATAACTTCTGACACCAGTTGATTTGAAAGAAAAAGATTTTCGCTGGACAACCCCTTTAAGCTTCATTCACTTCAGCAGAACTGAGTTACAAAACCTGCATCCAAACTGGAGACAAGAGCGGTGCTGTCTCTAAGAAAGTGGCCATGTTTTTGTGGAGCTGGATAACCCCTTTAAGGGCATAGATTTGGGTAGCTTTCCATTTGCAGTGCTCTGGCAACCTTCTGGATTTACACAAACTTGGCAACTAGTGATTCAACATTCATGCAACTCCCATTAAAGTCAATGGAAGTTATACAAACTGCATATCAATTGGCTTTTTCCAGCTTCCCAACCAGGGCAGAGGGTAACCAGTACACCGTGTGTGGCACTGAAGGGACTAATAACTAATCCTTATCGCCATGATTCTAGCTACATTAAAGTGTAATATCCCCATCCTAGGAAATAATGTAAATCTCTGCTTAGTCTACTGTAAGCAATGGCAGCAGTGACAGGACGTGTAGTAGGAGACGTCACTACCATCATAAGAAGCTCAAGCCAAGCTGAGCGCTAACATCCTCCGTCTACCCGGAAAGAGTCGCAGCACTATGGTTCCGACATCCGGGTTGTAAGAACACTTCCGGGGTTATGAAGATGGCGGCGCCCAGTAACGAGACCACGGGAACCCCGCTCAGATCTCCCGTTGGAACCCCTGGAAAAGTACGGGACTTGATCAATGAGGGAATAGTGACAGAGGAGCGGAGCGGTGATGGCCGGTAAGTGAGAGAGATGCCGGAGCGATGTGTGTGCCACCCCCTATGTCACCTTCTCCAGGCTTCATGTAGGGGATACCTGTTTATATAATAAGGACCTGCACATTTGGGGAGGGTGATCCCCTCTAGTGACTGATGAGGACCCCCAAGAAGGGCAGAACACTTACATAGCAGGAGATACAATGCCACTAACATGCTGATGTAATGGACACTGGAGGGGGCCTAAGAGTAGTACCTGACTGCACAGACCTGCATTGTATTTGCTATAGATCTGCTCCATCATTGCAGAACTAATAGATGGACCCCAGTAACCTTAGCAGATGGTAGACTACTGGAAAAATAAGACACATGTTGCACTGTTATATCTGATGGAGCCTGTGCAGTCTTATACCACTAAAAATGGAGGTGATATGCATCCATGTCTGTGTCTACATAACAGACAAGCTTTATGCTATAGACAGGCTTCATGTTCTAGTATTGCAGCCAGCAGAGTGTAGTGTTGTTCCATTATATACAATAACACAGGTAGCAATCTGTAATGGTGAGGGTGGTCCGTGTTCTGTATTTGAGTGAAAGGAGTTCCTACAACATGGAGAGCCGTCAGTCACGCTGTGGTCACGCTCAGCTATATAGCTAGTAGACAGATATCTTGGTTTCATTATAGACGTGCTCCCCATCCTGTGGCACCTCAGCTATTCGAAAACGACATTGTCTATTATGCATTGACAGTCACAGACTAGTTTTGCAATAACTCAAGAGCCACAGGTTGGGAAGGGGTGATACTACTAGCTATATATCACACATAAATATATGCTGTAAACTCCACAACTTTCGGTTGATTGCTGTGAAAGTTCTTATTACTGCCCAAATTGATTGTGCCCTAACTATATATATATATATATATATATATATCTCCAGTGACCCTTCTATGTGACACATCTTTTCATTTTGTTTAATAATCCTTTTCAGAAAGGACACAAGTATTTTGTCGGAAGACAACAATGGTTTTGAAGCTTTAGAAGATACAGACTCATATGAGGCAACAAGCAAGGAAGCATTCTTCTCCAGGGTGGAAACCTTCTCCATATCCTTGATATTGATTAGCTGCGTGCCAATAGGGTATAATAGAGCCACAAATAACTTTTATTTGTACAGAAGATACACAGAATATGCCTTGTAATTATCTGTATTATATCCCTCTAAATAGGTTTGAGGTCTGGTTACTATGACAGCTGATAGAGATAGAGATATATCTATATATATATCTCTATCTATGTATACTAATAATAAGGGGTGTCTCCACTGCTGCATTCAAAAGAGGCCATGCCCACATACAGTGGCTAAGGGAAACACAGAAGCTTTAACATGGAAATGCCCCCAAATGTCTCCTTTTTGCTCTCCTCAAAATTGATTGGTATTTTATATTTTATTAGTTTTGATGGTGAGCGTGAGCCAAGTACAACATCCTGTTTTGCCTGGGAATCTTGGACGGGGGGGGGGGGGATCTTCTCAGACTATAATCAGATTAGGTCCCCATACACCTTAGATTTTAGTCGGTTCCACCGTCAATATAAGGTGTATGGGGGCTGTCCCGAACAATAGCCAGCACATAATGACGGTGGTGATAGGGGTCGGGCATGATGGAAAATCACTGCCCAACTTCTTTGATCAGGGAGAGAACACAAGAACAATCGGCTATTCTAAAGGACAGGCAGTGGCAGGGAGAGATAACTGACGCCAAACTGTCAGGCGTTTGATATTGAAAGTTTATGGCCACAGTGCTGTGCAACAATAGCTAATATTTTATTCTGTGAATTCTTTTATTTAGGGTATATTCACACGAACGGGCTCGCAGCGTGATTCTCGCTGCGAGCCCGGCAGGTCCTGGCAGTTCCCATACAATACATACTTGCTGCGGTCTAAATGACCGCAGCGAGTATGTAATTCTGCCACCCTTAACCCCTTCTGCTCCCGGCCGGCTCCCCCGCTGTAAGCATACTTTACCTGTCCGGCGTCCTGCTTTCCCGTCCGGCCAATCAGTGGCTGCGGCTGGGCAACACACTAATTGGCCGGACGGGAGAGCAGGACGCCGGGACCCCGTGCAGCAAGGACAGGTAATGTATGCTTACAGCGGGGGAGCCGGCCGGGAGCAGAAGGGGTTAAGGGCGGCAGAATTATATACTCGCTGCGGTCATTTAGACCGCAGCAAGTATGTAGTGTATGGGAACTGCCAGGACCTGCCGAGCCCGTTCGTGTAAATATACCCTTAGGGTGTGTTCACACGTACAGGATGTGCAGCAGATCTGCAGTAGATTTGATGGCACAGATTTGAAGCTGCAGATTTACTTTAAATCGGCAACTTCAAATCTGCTGCAGATCCTGTACGTGTGAACACACCCTTAGGGTACAAACACACACAGCAGATATACGCAGCACATACGCAGCAGATTTGATGGTGCAGATTTGATGCTGTGTTCAGTTATTTAGATCTAATCTGCTGCGTATCGCAGCAGTAAATACGCTGCGTATACGGGGGGGGGGGGGGGAGTTTATACCCTTGGGGAGTTTCATAGACCAGGGGTAGGGAACCTTGGCCCTCCAGCCATTGCAAAAGTACATCTTTGGCTGTCCGGGCATGATGTAAGTTTTGCAACAGCTGGAGAACCAAGGTTCCCTACACCTGTCATAGATCATTTTCAGAGTATCTCTGTCCATCTAAACACACTGGTATTTCACTTTTTCTTAATTTGAAAACTCTTTGAAATGGGCTGGGAAGCCTCCGGAACTGTCTCCTCTCATCTGTGCTCAGTATGGGTGGTCAAACATAGAGTGTGACATGCTGAAGTGTTCCAGCTGCAGTGCCTACCTCTGTGCCAGCCTCCAGCCAGCCCTGGACTTCAGCAAGTGTACGTATTGATACCTACTATGGATTGTTATACATATATGATAGTAGCCTAATATAAAGTCATGAGACATATATGGAAGTAGCCTAATATAAAGTCATGACACGGGACATCCAAAACAAAGCCATCAAGTGTGAAATGTTTCTGATTGTTGTACTTTCCAGATAAACAGCGCTGCTTAGAATTACAGGATGCCCTGAGGACCTCTCATGAAAAGTTCTGCTTTTGGCCGGATAGTCCATGTCCTGGTAATGCTTCATGTGAATGCCTGTTATTTTAGACATGTTTTGTATCTTTACATTCAGGATATAATGCATTCATTGTATGTAGTTCAGAATTGGTGTAGCATATTGCTTACTGCCAGGCATGCAGCTGTTCCTTTTACGGACATGTAGAGTGACAGCTGCTTATGACCATCACACAAGGCTTCTGCCCAAACAAAGAACTCCCTGTGTAAGTCTAGCATGTGCATATTCCATTAAAATTATAACAGCTCCCAATAATGCAATTCTACCTTTTGTTCTTTTAAATAACACAGCATTGGCATTGGGTATGAAAATGGGTATTGAAATTACAACTCATTTTTCTATCATTAGTTTATGTGAGGTCCCACCTTAAAGCTAACCTTTCATTTCCATGATGACTGCATGGATCACCAGTACTCATCACATACGTTGATTTTTTAGTAGCCTTTCGTGCAAATACGGGTAATAGCTATAATGTGCCCCAATTTCCCTCCTTCTTCCAAGCCTTTTCTTTTCAGTGAGCAGTTATATAGCCTGATCCCTCTGCCAGCATTGTACAAGCTGGAACTTCCTTGCCTGCACCGCATCCTTCACTGGAATGCCGGCCTGTTTAGTGGCCCTGCCTCACTGTTGTTGCTGTATGCTAAGAGGAAGGCTGGAGCAAAGATATCGTTGTCCCCACAGAAAAAAAAGTTGTGGTCTATACGTTGTCTCACAGAAATAGTTGTGGTCTATATACTGTCTATAACAGCATTTGTGGGGGCTGTGAGATGATGTAGGTAAGCAGCACACATAGCTAGCTTTCTTCTTTTCTCCACCACTTTAGCACAGTTTCCAAAAAATGCTGCCATTAATGAATAATGAAATGCTATGCATAATGTTTGCCGACACTGTCTTACAGCTTGTATTGTTCACACACAGCAGCTCTGTAAAGGATATGCAGAAGAGCAGTGCTTGGGGACTTAAAACTGCATGCGACAATGAACCTGCTGATATGCCGCAGTAGATAATTACCTGATAAGAGCAGGGCTGGTACTAAATTTTGTCTTCTGCCCGCATTCGTGCAATAGCCCCTAATTGCCCCTATGCTAATGAGGGGTATCGGAGCATTAGGGGGGGCCCCCTAAGCGCTGAGCACCAGCTTGGTCCGCCTCCCCCCGTGCGGCTCGCTATGCATATATAAATATGCATAGTGCGTGGCACAGAGCAACCTCTCGGAGCAACCCCCTCCCGTGCTGCTATGCACACGGTGGAGGGGGGAGGATGGGAGATGTGGCGGGCTGGTGAGGGCAATTAGGGGCTATCATACAAATGCGGGACAGAAGACAAGATTAGTACCAGCCCTGCTCTTATCCGGTAATGATCTACTGCGGCATATCAGCAGATTCATTGGGCTGAACCTGCTGTTAGTGCTGCTTTAAGCCTGTATTACACATAGCAATTATTGTTTAAAGATTCGCTATAATGATTGAGCGCTAGTGAAAACTAGCAATTTTGTAGCAAACAATTCTGAGGTTATTACATTCACTGATTGCTGTTATGAATAATCGGTTTTAGGTTGTTATATGGTCGCTAATTGTTCCTCAGGACAGCCCACACAACATGTTTTATCGGCGAACGACTTATTAGATAACAGACATGAGAACGATCAGTGAACTTCCAATGATGATTTCTCAACGTGTTGAAAGACAAAAATGAACAATTTTTCATTTGTTGTTTGATCGTTGGGTGTTATTACACAGACAGATAATAGCTCATTTTCAATCGATAATCGCTCCGTGTAATAGGGCCTTTACAAGATAGGCAGAGGAGAAGGGAGTACGAAGGCAATGTATATTAGCCAAGAGGGTGCCTATCAGAGCCGAGACCCACACCAACTTTTTGTAATCTATCTCAGTGTCTGCAAGAGCTAGACATTAAGGCCCTATTACACGATGAGACGATAAAACATGTTTTGTGGGTTGTCCTGAGGAACGATTAGCGACCATATAACAACATAAATCGTTCATAACAGTAATCTGTAGAGATGAGCGAATCGGGTTCGAGTCTATCCGAACCCGAATGATCGGCATTTGATTAGCGGGGGCTGCTGAACTTGGATAAAGCTCTAAGTAGGGCTGGGCGATATTGGCCTAAATAAATATTGCGGTTTATCGCACATGTAGCCGCGGTAACGATAATTGAACGATAATTATGACACACCCCTTTTTGCAAACCATACCCACGTGCCGTGCCAAACTGGCGATATTTTGATTCAAAAAAGTAAAAAAGAACTCACTGAGCAGCAACCCATGGTTAGTCCATTATCATTATTATTATTTGTCATTATTAGGGGGTCTCAGCAGAGATCTGGACATGTGTGTATATACAGGTATACAGCCTCTACAGGGTATACACAGGTCACAGAGGGATAGGTGTGTATGATTACATGGGGGGATGGATTGGGGTGTATTACTATACAGGAGGTTGGGATCAGGTTACAGGACTATACAGGCAGCACATAGGTATAGGGGGCGGATAGGGGTGTATGACTATACAGGGAGGGCGGATAGGGGTGTATGACTATA
The DNA here is from genome assembly GCF_027789765.1 of Dendropsophus ebraccatus. Taxonomy (NCBI): domain Eukaryota; kingdom Metazoa; phylum Chordata; class Amphibia; order Anura; family Hylidae; genus Dendropsophus; species Dendropsophus ebraccatus. The sequence goes on from NC_091454.1 coordinate 135,057,133, forward strand.
CAGGGAGGGCGGACAGGGGTGTATGACTATACATAGGGGGGCGGATAGGGGCGTATGACTATACGGGGGGGGGGGTGGTGGACAGGGGTGTATGCAGGATACCACACACAGCAATAATTTATCCTGCCTGCTGCAGCCCATTCATTCCTCTTATGTTACAGCCCTGTACTGTTACTGAGGGGACTACAGGTCTGCTGCTCCTCCAGCTCTGACATGCTGGCGTCACTGCACACACAGCACGGACAGGACTGGTGCCGGGGAGGGCAATGTCAATGTGCTGGGTGTGCAGGGACGCCAGACGGGACCGAACTTGACAGGTGGGCGTATGGATGGACAGGTGCGGTAAGACTGGGCCTGGGACTGGACGGGTGAGGGCGCTCGGACGGGCGGGGTTCGGATGGACTCGAGCATGTTTGAGGTTCGCTCATCTCTAGTAATCTGTGAATGTAATAACCTCAGAATCATTAGCTACAAAATCGCCAGTTTTTACTAGCGATCGATCATTATAGCGAATCTTTAACATATAATCGGGCTTAAAGGGGTTGTCCAGCGAAAATCTTTTTCTTTTAAATCAACTGGTGTCAGAAAGTTATATAGATTTGTAATTTACTTCTATTTAAAAATCTCAAGTCTTCCCACACTTATTAGCTCCTGTATGTCATGCAGGAATTGTTGTTTTACTTTCAGTCAGACACAGTGCTCTCTGCTGACATCTCTGTCCAGAGCAGGAGAGGATTTCTTTGTGAATCCCCATAGAAAACCAAGACAGAGTTCTTGTCTCGGCCAGAGATATCAGCAGAAAGCATTGTGTCTGAATGAAAATAAAACAATAATTCCTGCAGGACATACAGCAGCTAATATGTATGGGAAGAGTCGAGACTTTTAATAGGAGTAAATTACAAATCTATATAACTTTCTGGCACCAGTTGATTTGAAAGAAAAAGATTTTCGCTGGATAACCCCTTTAAGGCAGCGGACAGCATGTTTGAAAGAAGTGAGACTCCTAGTGGCTGGCGTTTTGATTTGTTTTTACAGCATAAAAATCTACTTTTAGGGAAACTGTGACTGGTTTGCATTTAGGCAGTGGTCACATTGGCTATCATACAAGTTAATAGAAACAGCTGTGACCAATGAAAGATATATTTCCCCATTACTAAATTATTTTATTGCCTTTGGCAAGTTAGGCAGTATTAAACATACAAATATCTGAACAAGGCCACCTTCACATGGCAATATTTCTGTCTGTATTTGTAAGATAGTCCTAGATACTAAGGCGGTATAGATCCATCTGTTATAGGTTTCATTCCTGGTTTTGGCTACAATTACTGATACGAAATATTGATTCAAATACTGTTTTGTAAAAGTGGCCTAACATTGTATTGTTTCCTTATTTATTTCTTGCAGAACATTTCTGGACCCTTCTGGTATCTGAGCCCTCCTCAGTTATCACTGACTTTATTGAACGTTTCCAGAATCTTTGTCACTTGGAGCTGCAACTTCCATCCCTGAAACATGAGGATCTGAAAAGCGTGGTAATTGCCTCTTGTCATAAACTGATCACAGCTCATAAGAAACTAATCAGAAGGGCAGACACAAGAAGCAGGGGCTCCTCATGTGCCATTATTGCTAATAAAATGTCCAGAGTAAACAAAGAAATGCACACTTTATTGTGTTGTGCTGCTGGCAAAACAATCATATGAGCCATTAAATTATGAGTGGGATGTAGCCTTCTCCAAACTGAACATCATCAAGGGATTCAGTATCCACATCAGGGAAGGCCTGTGCCCAGGAAAACTACAGAGTTACCAGAACCGTTCCTGTCAGGACAGCACACCAGAAGTGGCCATGGATTTTGCCAAGCTCCTCATCATCTGAGTTCTGTAATGCCTCCTCCTCTGCCACCCCTATCCCTTCTTGGAGCACAGTGTGGAGCTTACTGTCAGGCAGGGCAGGTATGGGAGCGGTAGTTAGGAGATATTCCAGCTTGGGAACTTGGAAAAGCATCTCTGACACTGTTGACTGGCGGGAAAAAAAACATTTTTCTGTAGTCTGGAAACACAGATGAATATATGAAAGGTACAATGTATCTCCCTGAACAGTAGTGCTTCTGTAGTGTGAATTTCCTTGATATAAACAGCCATCTGTGTCAGCAGACTGGAACTTGAAATGCATATTACAGATTCACTTTAAAAGAAATGAAATAATTCTACCTTATTATGCTCTGATAAAGCCAACACATTTCAAAGCTCTTACTACGTATAATTTTCTGCTTTAGAGAAAGCTTTGTTTAAACTTCTCTTTATTTGATGGGAGATGTGTTTTTTATTTCAACCTAGGACCTTACAGAGGAAACTGTAAGCCTACTGCTTCACTTAGTTGAAGGTGAGCTAAAAGGACGAGAGAATGCCACTTACAGCTTGGCCAGTGACTCTTTGCAGGTGCACATCTCTGCCTGCATTTTGGCTCTTTGTGGATGGAACAGAAGGTTTGTCAAAAGAATTTCTGTTTTTACACTGTACGTCTTGAAGCTTATTTAGGGTAGAAACACTGCGGATCCCTTGCCTGTTATTTTCAATAAGAATACATACTGGCAGCGGGATTGACATCTCGTCACGAGTATGTAAGCAACAGCCCCCTTAACCCCTCCTGCCGGCCGGAGCATACATTACCTGCTCCACACTCTGGCTTTCTTCAGGGGGCTCTCGGCATCTGGGCGTCCTGCTCAGCCAATCGGGGCAGCACACTGATTGGCTGAGTGGGACGTCCAGCCGGAAACCCCCGAAGCAAGCCATCTTGTGGAGCAGGTGATGTATGTACTGGCCGGCAGTGGGTTAAGGGTACTGTCACTCACGTACTTGCAGCGGGATGTCAATCCTTTCTCACTAAAGTGCTATGGAGAGATAAGGAAACATGATCCCTGTTCACCCTTTGTGCCATGTGTGGAAGACCTCATAGCAGATAGGGGTCCATCAATTTTGGAACTAAACTTAAAAGCTTACCACTGCCCACAAACAACATACAGTGAAGCCATACAATGGCCATAAATCATGCTAATACCCATGTACAGACACAACTGCTTATGTGTAAATGTTGCTTGATAAAACAAGCATGCTTCGCACAAGGCTCAGTTGGCTGTTAATACAACTAAAACCTTGAGGAAATGATGCATAAATTATATTAGAACACTGTAAACTTTCAATAACTATAGCCTTTTAATGATATGGGTTGAAATTGTATTATAAGATTCCAAGAGAGTGAATTGTAGTGTTTTATATGATAACCTTATGTACTTTGTTGACATGGTTTTTTATTTTGTTTTTTTTTTACAAATCAAGCCCTTCCTGTGGTTCTTTGCCCCTCTCTATCATTCACTGTCCTCGATGTATGAGGAAGGTTGGCCTGTGGAGCTTCCAGCAGCTGGAATCTGTAGATTTAGACTCCTCCCTGGGACCTCCAAGCACTCCAGTGTCCCCAGGAGAAGGTTTTAGTGAAAGAATACCTTTGGGAGTTATGTCCCCCAATAGAAGGGTCACTCGTAGCCGGGATCTCGAACAGGTAGTTTTTGATTTGTCAGCCTATTATAGTGATTAACCCATTAAAGACTTATCTATTAGGTCTTAAGGACACAGCATACATTTTCTTAATTTGTTTGCTCAGAGTCCATCCTCGGCTAACACACAAGTGCGTATTGGAGGATCATCAGTCTCCCCCGAGTCAGATAATGTACGGAGCCGCCCAGTGACCCGCAGCATGGGACATGGAGAAAACCCAGGAGGAGCATCAGAAATGTATTCCAGTCCTCATCGTAAAGCTAAACGCCCTCGACTTTGCTCCACTGGTAGTATGGTAAGTGTTGGCAGTGGGCTACCAGAAATTTAGTTCCCTTCAATATTAAATTGGGGTTTATTACAGTGTGTAGTTTTCTGCACATATTAAACTTCGTATTTTGATCATTTAGGATTCTTCTCCCAAAGGTTGCTTTGATCCTCTAAATCAGCACAGACGTTGGTGTCCTTGGTTGACGGTGGGACAGAGAGGTGACATTGGCAAATCGGAAACAAAAGAGAGTGCACATTTAGACCAGACAGCAGTTGCTGGATGGAAAAAAGTGTTACGAGTACTTCTTGAAGAGGAAAAATCCAGGACCCAGGTGGAAGCAGATTCTTCAGTGAGTAACAAATGGGACAGCATTTATTCTTGTAATTTTTTTAAGCTTCTATCACATCTCATTTTGCTCTATCCCACTGGTGTAAGGCTGGATAACAGCAAGACATGTATACTGTGGTGTACTTGACATACTTTTTAGAGCAAAAACAAGATGTGAAAAGGACTTTACCTTTTCCAGCTCTGCTCAAGTTCTGATTTCACAATTCTATCTTTAGATATTGATAAACATCTTACATTAGAGACTAACAACCCCTGCACCCAACATTGCATTGATTTGAAGAAAGCGGTCTTAGGCTGGCATGTGGAGGGATGCAAACATTTCATAAATATGTTGGAATCCAGCCAAGTGCATGTTGATTTCAGTAGAGACACTGCTGACAGACCCTTTTGACAGCAGGGTATCTTCAGACATATGCAAAACAATGTTGGATATCTTCATTTACCATGACATAGGCCATGAGAGTACAGTCAGAATGCCCCCAGATGTGTAAGTTTGTTGGATGGATCTCCTGACATTAATGTAATGTATATAGGCAGCTTTAGCCCTGTGTATAGTTTATTTGTTAAAATAAGAGCTGATGTTGCCCTACTCTGAGGGGATCACCACGTTATCATTTAATTAAAGAAAAATAGAAGATTAATGTCAAAGACCACCTGATCCATTTAGTCTGCCCTATTAGTATTTAGGATTTAGTCTGCCCTATTAATCTTTAGATAAACAGATCGCTGATCTCAGGGAGACCAGCCAAACGACAATCAGTGTGGAGCAGGATTCTGGCTAGGTGGGAGCAATGCCTAGTAGAGCCATAAGAAAAACAGATTGCTGATCTCAGGGAGACCAGTCATACGACAACACTGCCGGCTGCTAGTGAAAGCACTCAATGCAGTAAAGTCCTAGGTGCATTGCTCCCTGGGAAACATGAATATGCAAAAGAGGAGCCCGTGAATTCTCATCAAAGAGTCTCGAAACACAGGACTAGCCAGATATTCCTGCGGGAAGGACCCAGCTAAGGGGCGGCTCCTGTAAGAAAACCACCATATTAAGTGGCCCTATAGGTCCATGTAATGACAAGGGAAAAACCAAGGCCAGGTAACCATCCACATACAGCTGTTTTGGGGTGTTGCCCCTCATCAGTGTGGAGCAGGATTCTGGCTAGGTGGGAGCAATGCCTAGTAGAGCCGTAAGAGAAACAGATTGCTGAACTCAGGGAGACCAGCCAAACGACAACACTGGGTCGTCTAGTTGTTGAAGCAACAACTAAAGTTAAACAGCTGTGATATGATTAATCGCAGATCTCAGGCATTTGCTGATGGTTAGCTGGAAATCACGACTGCTATGTACTGTGCTATGAATTTAAGTGCTGTAAACTTATTTGTGTAGCCGAAGGGTTAGTGAGATATGGGGGGCATGCTAAAGATGGGTCCATATGTAGTGTTTGCCCCTTATTTTGGCCAGGTTTTTTTTTTAGCCAGTTTTGTCTATTATACTCTTAGTTTAGGCTTAAAATACTTAACAAACAGCTATTCCTTTAAAGTGACACTGTCACCTCCTTTTTGCATTCTGACATCTCTACACAGGTGTAAAGGGTAAATGTAGTGGTTTTCATACCTTATTTTATATCGTATCGGCCAACCTATGGGTGTCAAGGGGGCGGGGCTGACTGTGCCGTTTTGGGCGGGGCTAAGTGGCGCTAATGCCACAAGGCCATACTTACTTAATACAATCTGCAGTTGATAAAAGGACACTTTTTACTTGAACAAGCACCATGATGTATGATATGAAATAAGGTATATAAAACGCTAAATTTACCCTTTATACCTGTGTAGAGATGTCAGAATGCACAAAGGGGGTGACACTATCATTTTAATATAAATTATAATAGGATCTTCACTTGCTTCAAACTGCTGAAGATAATGCTGGTTATGTCTGTTTGATAGGAACTGTTCCATAGTCATTAAGCACATTCTCTTGCTATACAGGAAACAACTCATTGGTGAATTCAGGCTCCAGGCAGAATGACAGAGGTGAAACTCATTGTTTACTGAGCAGTACAAGTCATACAGTTACAAGTAAAGATGAGCGAGCATGCTCGTCCGAGCTTGGTACTCGTTTCAGTATTAGGGTACTCGATGCTGCTCGTTTTTGGACAAGCATCTCGCGATACTCGAGACAATGGCATCTTCCTCTTCCTGCACGGTTGGCCGCTTTTTTTTCAGCCAATCATCATGCAGGAGAGTCTTTGGTAGCTCGTAGCATCATGTGGGAACCCTACATGTCGATAGCAGTGATTGGCTGGCCAGATCAGATGACCTGGGCATATAAGAATCAGGTCCCGCTATGCTCGCTTCAGACTGGATGAGCTTAGGAAGAGAGCTGCAGGAGAGTGTTAGGCAGGGAATTAGTGTGCGGTTAGGCAGGAATCCGACACAAAGAACCCAACAGTCCTTCTAAGGGCTTAAAATTTTTAAAACATATATCTTTTTTTTGCTACTCTTGGCTCCTGGCTTGGACTTTTAGTGGAGCTGTCAGAAGTTAATTTGTCCTATTGTTGACATTCTCTTGGCTGACTGGGGTCTGTAGTACAGCTATACCTATCCTCACTGTGCAGTGTCCTGTGCAACGGGTGCCTTTTAAAAAAACAAACAAAAAAACACAGCACCAGTTACACACATACTGTATACGACCACCAGGCTGTTGCCCAGAATTTGTCGTAATGGTGCGATTAGGCAGCCCCAGAGGCATCCATGCATGCTGCCCCTGCTGTTTCCTTCCCTGTGCAGAGCTTTGGTCCCCTGCAAAAATGCTTGAGTTTCCCATTGACTTCAATAGGGTATCAGGAAATATTCGTCTCTAGTATCAAGCACCCGAGCATTTTAGTACTCGCTCATCTCTAGTTACAATGTCAGTGTGATGTAATATAGAATGCTCATTTGGTACTAGACATAGACATTGCTTCTCACATAGACATGTGACTAAATGGAGTGGCTAGATCCTCTGTTTGGCTATGTTCCCACACAGTATTTTTGCTCAGTATTTTGGTCAGTATTTGGCAACCAAAACCAGGAGTGGATTGAAAACACAGAAAGGCTCTGTTCACACAATGTTGAAATTTAGTGGGTGGCGACCATTTGATGGTAAATAATTGCCTTTATTTTAAAACAATGGTTGTTATTTGCCATTAAATAGCGGCCATTCACTTAAATGCAACAGTGAGTGAACATAGCCTTTCTGTTTTTTTAATCCATTTCTGGTTTTGGCTGCAAAAATACTATGTGTGAACATAGCCTTAATCAGTAAATCAGGTTTTCCTTTGCTCCAGAGGTAAGCTCGCATTACAGCCCTGCAGGGGCTAATTCTAAAGGCTCTATTACACCGAACCATTATTGGCCGTATTCGGACGGTAATCGGTCCGTGTAATAGAAGGCAATGATCAGCCGACATGAACGACGTCGGCTGATCGTTGCAGTCGTTTGTCTTTCAACATTGTTGAAAGACAAAGAACTCATACAGCAACGATCTGCTGGCGTCGCTCCGTGGAATAGGAGTGGCGGCAGCAGACCGCTGTTGTGTGCTATGGGCTGCCCGGACAATCAAGAGATTACCCTGGCAACCACCCCCCCCCCCCCCCAGCCTTTGCGCACAGCGGCAGCGAGCAGAGAACGAGGAGCAAATGAGTGCTCACATCGTGTAATAGGGGCTTAAGGGGCCTATTACAGCAACAAATTATCTGACAGATTTTTTTTAAACTGAAGCCAGGAATGGATTTGAAAAGAGGAGAAAGCTAAATCTTTCCTTTATTACCTGTTCCCTGGTTAAAAAAAAAAAATCTGTTAGATAATCTGTTGGTGTAATAGGGCCCTTAGGATCTTTGCAAAGAAACACAGCTAATTCAACATGCAGGCAAGCAATCAAATGTGTTTCTTTTTAGGAGAGCAAAGGCTTTGTCTACCTGTTGCCAGTCATTTTCAATTGTTGTTAGTAATGGTATTTATGTATTTTTACATTATGTAAGTACTTTATCCTGGATAACCATCATACATATCTGTGAAATCTTGTTTCAGAGTGTTCCAGAGAAATCTCGCAAAGTGTTCAGAATATTTCGGCAATGGCAAGTGAGCAGCTCATCGTGATGGCTATGTGAAGTCCATACTTTGTGTGATTTTAAGCAATTTCCTATTAATTTGCCACCTACCAGTTTCATCTCTGCCATTGGAAGAATATGCCTGTGTTCAGTAAATCCACACATCTGCTGAGGACTATTATCTGTATAATGCTATCCCCTTACTAATAATTTAATCGTTGTTGCTATTTTCCATAAAGTTACAAATGGGGTTTTAAAACAAATCAATTATTTGTTTTTTTTTAGAAAAAAGAGCAATTGTAAAATGTGTGCAAAATCTGAATGTATCATTGAACAATATTTGTATCTTGAGACAGCTGGGCACTGGATTATGGACCATGTATTACAAGCTATTCTTCAAATGCACATTTATGTAAAACAGTTGAGTAAGGGTTTTATACTTTGTATGTTTACTGGCATGCCTTTCTTACAGAGTAATAAATATTCATAGAATGGTTTGGTTGCTGGGATGGAACCTTGTTCTGTGTTTTCTTCCATTCATAGAGAGAGCTTTATTTCCTTGAAGTAACATCGGCATTAATATAGCTAAAAAGCAGTGCACGTTATAAATACATTAATGGTATGGTAGTTTATGTTTATGTTTATTAATTTATGGTAGTGATATTTATTTGGATTTTGTAATACCAGTCCTACAGTTTGCTTAAAGTGATTTTAAGTGAATTTAGTCCCTCCAGTGTATAACAATCTCCCTGTGACCTTCTGCTGTCAATCCATTTCCTGTAGGCTTAAACATATGTGCTGTCTATTCCAGCTGATCACTTCTTCTGAAAGCCTGTAGTCATCAGCAGCTCTAATGCTGCGTTTACACGGAACGATTATCGTGCGAATTTGCACAATAACGTTTGAATTCGAACGATAATCGTACGTGTAGACGCAGCGAACGATTAAACAACGAGCGAAAAATCGTTCATTTTGATCTTTCAACAACTTCTCAAATCGTCGTTGATCGTTCGCAAAAAATTCGCAGATTGTTCCGTGTGAACAGTCATTCGCCGATTTAACCAATGTGTGATATAGGCTTAAGCAATCGCAAAACAAATTTTCCGTACGATATAGCGTACCGTCTAAACGCTGATCGTTATGAAAAAAGAATCGTTACTCCGACATTGTTAATCGTACGATCGGGCGAATTATCGTTCCGTGTAAATGTAGCATAAGAAAATCACACAAGTGCTGATCGGTCCAGAAGGCTGCCAGGAGAAATAGAGATTTTAGGATTCTGGGAGAATTCTCCTGGTAAAAACTGCACAGGTGCTGAGTTGGAAGGTGTGAGTAAAGCACAGGCATTGGCGGCATGAAGGCAGCATATCTGAACCACCCTGGGCTTTTGCAGCCTAGGGTAAAGCCATGTGGACTTTGTGCTTTATATACAAAATAAAAGGACTGGAGGGGCCGATTGACATAATTTAAAGTATCTGGATTCAGGATGAGGAAATCATGTTGACAGGTCTGCTTTAGGGTATGTGCACACTGAGGAAATTTGACGGAAAATCCGTTGCGGAATTCTGCGCCAGCGGACTGCGGTAGGTGGGCGTCTCCGTCTGTGTCATAGACTCCATTATATGCACGGGTGGATTCCTTTGTCCTTCCAAAGAATGAATTATTCAGCACCACCTCATGATGTAATCACAGTGCCGATCAGGCCACTGCGCCACCAATGACAGTTGTAAATATTGCAGATAGCAGCTGGCACCCGCCTGGTATGGCATTGGCTCTACTCCTCAGCGCACACTGTACTCCCTCACCTAACCCATGCCATAACTGTTCATCATGACTCAAAGTGAGTAAAGGGACATTCCAGCAAATAATTTCTTTATATTAACACCATAATGACCAAGCTTTATAAGTTACGGCAGTGACTGGATCACTTTGTAGGTTCTGATCTGTTTTCCTTTACAGAATTGCTGTTTTGTTTTTTGTCAGATAATATATCAGAAAAATATTTATAAAAAGCGATCAAAAATGCCCACCTACACCAGTATCATGCTAATAAAAACGATAGATCATGGCACAAAAAAAAAAGCCCCCAAACAGCCCCGTAGGTGGAATATTAAAACTGTTGTAGGAGTCACAAATAGGGCCGTGCTTCTCAGATCCAGTCTTTATTGCCCACCAACAGGTCATGTTTTGAGGATTTCACAGGTCATAGAATTATACTCGGTGCATCAGTTATCACAGTTGTTCTTTGTATGGGATATCCTCAAAACATGAACTGTTTGGTGGACCATGAGGACTGGAATTGAGAAGCACTGCAATAGGGCCGTTTTAATCAAAGTTATCTGTCGTTAAATTTTTTTTAAGGAGATTTTATGAAACGTAATTGGGTTTATTAGCTGAAAAAAATTTTTTATCATGAAAAAGCAGTTTGAAGCTCTCCCCCCTGTCTTTATTGTTCTCTATGAAGAGGGGAGGGGTGGAGGGAGATGAGGCACCAAAACAGAACAACAAAGAGTTAATTTACAGCTACATCACTGGGCTCTCTCCTCTAAAATCAGCACTTACCTTTCAGACCTCTGAATAGGGGCTTTCAGCGGCTCCCTGTGGTGTAATCCTTTGTTCTCTGCTCTCCAATCTCCCTCTTCCCCCCTCCCCTCTCCATAGAACAGACAGGATCCGACTGATGTAAAACAGTTGAGATTTCCTGATAATGAGCAGTGGATGAGAGAGAGGAGGGAGGGGTGGGACCTGGGGAAAGTCTTTTTAAATGCAGATAGTGGCATATTTGCCTAATAAGGCCAATTACAAAGTTTCTTAAAACTGCCTGGACTATTGATTTCTGCAAAAAATAAAATAAAATTTACGAAGATTTTTTCAAGGATAAAGAGGCAATCCTGCAGAAAGCAAGAGAGGCTAAAGACTTATCATACCAGGGCAACAAGCTGATGGTGCTACCTGATTTAGCACGCCGTACCCTACAACTATGCAAGGAGCTGAGGCCCGTGCTTGACGCTCTGAGAGAGCGAGACATCCCATATCGTTGGGGATACCCCTTTCAGTTATTTGCCAAGAAGGAGGGCAGGTCTGCATCATTTCGATCCCTAGGGGACCTCCCGAAATTCCTGGGGACATTTGAAATACCGATGATATCTATCCCGGACTGGCCTACGGTTTGCAGTCTCCCAGTACCACCGCCTGGAGAAAGATGGCAGCTAGTGGCCCCGAAACCCCAGAGAAAGGCGCGCGAAAGAAGGGACTCACCTACCTGAGCAGCGGGACATCCATGCTGCCTGACATTCCCTGTAGCAGCCTAATGGCTGTTTATGTTGCTGGTTTTTTAGTTAGCACTTTTTGAGAGTGCCTTTTTTGTGTAAAGTTTGTGCACTTTGTTATTCCTGCGGTGTGCTGAGGTTCTCATCTTCATACCCTCTTGGGGTACACTGTTGAGGCAGGGTAGGCCCAATTGCTACCCACCTGGTCTTCCTCTCTCCCATCTAAGGACGACAGCCGTAGGCTGTTACTGTCTGCTGACAATTAGATTTGTATTAATGTTCTCAGAGGTCGGTTTAGCTTCTATTTTTATGTTTGTCTTAGTGGGTGCCCGTTTCCACTGAGCCCTGTGTGTGCTGCACTATTCCGGTCTTTACTTCTCCTTGACAGGTTATTATGGCAGACCTAACATTCTGTTCGTACAATGTGCGAGGCCTGAATAACCCCTCAAAGAGGAGTCAAATTTTGTATCGCTTACATAAAAAGAAAGTACAGATAGCAATGATACAGGAGACCCACTACAGTCTTCTTAGCAAACCTAAAAGCACTTCTAGATATTACCCCTCTTGGTATCATAGTTGTCACCCTGACAAGAAGAAATGTGGTGTTTCTATAGCCATGCACAGGTCGCTCCAACATGAGTTGGTTGGGACATTGCATGACACCGAAGGGCGTTACCTGTTTGTAAAAATTAAACTTGCAAATACTGTGCTTACCTTAGCTAACCTATATCTTCCCAATCAGGGTCAAGTGGAATTCGGAGTCCGGGCACTTCAGGAACTGGCCTCATTCGCCGAAGGTTTCTCTATTTTGCTAGGCGGTGATTTTAATCTCTGCATGGATCCAGGTATGGACTCCTCAACAGGTAGGTCATCGGTCCCTCCTCAGAGCCATTCGCAGGTTGAAAAAGAGCTTACTGACTTTGCGGTTGGTTGACTTGTGGCGGGTGCTTCACCCTGGCGTCAGGGACTATAGTCATTATTCCCAGGCCCACAATAGTTATGGTAGGTTAGACAATCTCTTTGTCTCGCATGCGCTGTTGGACCTACACCCGAAGGCCTCTATTGATGTCTTTCTCTGGTCGGATCATGCTCCTATACTGGGTTCCCTTGGGCTAGCTCCTCATTTAAACAAAAGCTTTAGCTGGCGTCTCAACGACAATTTGTTGAATGATGAGCTATGCCTTGCGGACATTAAAAAGACCATCGGGGACTTTGAGTCTGTCCATGCAGAGGACTCATCCAGTCACCCAATAATATGGGAGGCCTTAAAGTGTGTCCTCTGCGGAGTTTTCATCTCCCACGGGGCCCGGCTCAAAAAGGCCAATGCGGCTAAATTAAAGAAATTATTAGTAGATCTGGGTCAGAAAGAGGCATCAAACAAGGCAGCTCCGACATCTGCCTTGGAGGCAGAACTCTTGATGCTCAGACAGAGTATCCTAAATATTTTAGATAAGAGGTCGCTGTGCATGCAGGACAAGATGAAATACAATTACTTTGAATACGGGGATAAATGTGGTAGGTTGCTGGCCAGGACCATCCACCCCAGACCTCAGCAGTCATACCTGTTTTCCATGAACTCTCCATCTAAGGGTGTTGTGTTTTCCACGGCAGATATCCTGGAAGAATTTAGGTCCTATTATTCTGCACTCTATAACATAGGCCCCAATGTGCCTGCTGACTCTGGGGTGGAGGCAGGCACGGGTTCCCGAAGATGTGGTGGAGGAACTGGATGCAGACTTTAGCTCTTAGGAGGGGTTGGGGGTTATCGAGAACCTGAAGGCCTGTAAGAGCCCGGGCCCTGACGGGTTCACGCCTCGATTTTACAAGGTCTTGGGGGACTTGATTGCCCCCTTCTTAGTGCAATCCTTTAACGCCATCTCCGCAGGCAGTTCATTCCCACCACAGGCTTTAAGGGCACATATAACAGTCATACCGAAGCCCGGGAAGGACGCAACAGTGTGTGGTAATTTCTGCCCAATATCCTTGATCAACATCGACCTTAAGGTCTATTCCAAGATCTTGGCCCTCCGCCTCCAGCCCTGGATTCCTGGTATGATCCATCTAGAGCAGGTGAGTTTTGTCCCTGGTCGTGAGGCCAGGGACAACACTATTAAAATTATTTCCTTGATTTCGAGGGCTCGTCGTTCTCGGAACCCCCTGTGCCTCCTGACGGTTGATGCTGAGAAAGCTTTTGATAGGGTGCACTGGGGGTTCCTGGAGGAGACCCTCCGAGTGGTGGGGCTGGGCTACAAAATGGTGGAAAGAATTCTTGCCCTATATTTGTGCCCAACGGCTCAGGTGTGGATAAACTGTTCTCTATTTAGCCCTTTTAGGGTTTCTAATGGCACCCGTCAGGGTTGCCCCCTATCTCCCTTATATATATTGGTCATGGAAAGCCTAGCAAATGCTCTTAGGCAGAATACGGCCATTAGGGGTGTGTGCGTGGGGCAGAGGGAGCATAAATTGTCATTATTCGCGGATGATCTTATGATATACGTGTCCTCCCCTAGGGTGGGCCTCCCCAATGTTATGTTCAGACGATTTGGTTCTCTTAGTAATTTTAAAGTGAACCTACAGAAATCAGAGATCCTAAATATTACTGTACCGACCCAGGAGGTGGACTTGTTACATACTAGTTTTCCGTTCAGCTGGAGATCGGACCACATTAAACATTTGGGCACTCATATCCCGGCTGACCCTTCCCGCATATACGATCTTAACTTTAAACCCCTTTTTCCTACCTTAGAGAGGGACCTTCGGAACTGGAGCGTTTTGCCATTGTCTTGGTTTGGCAGAATTAGTGTGTTAAAGATGGACTCCCTTCCAAAGGTTCTTTACTATTTCCAGACCCTTCCCATCTGTCTCCCATGCTCCTTCCTGAGGCGAGTCAGGCGTATGTGCTCAAGGTTTGTGTGGGGGTCGTCCAGGGCGCGTCTGCGGCACTCGATCCTTATTAGACGGAAAGACAGCGGTGGTGCGGGCTTGCCTGACTTCACCTGTACTACAGGGCTTCGGTTGCTGCCTGTGTCCTGGACCTCCTCCACAATACATCGACCAAACTCTGGGTCGAACTGGAGCATACCCTTAATACTCATGCCGCCCAGGGGATCTTTTGGATTCCCAAACAGGTGGATACGAGGGATATAGATCTTTCCCCACTGTTGAAGACCTTATATACCTCCTGGAGGGGATTTGCTGTAAAGCTGGTTTGGTTTCTGCTCCGGGCCCCTCACACCCCTCTTACATAATCCTCACTTTCCTGGGTTAATGGGCGGTTCCGCGTTGTTCCCCCTGACTGTCACGCACACACCCAGAGTTAGGGACGTGGTCCTGGCCACTGGACTAAGATCGCTCAGGGACTTAGAGGGGGATAGAGGTGCTAGATCGGGGTCATGGTTGCATTACCTCCAGCTACGCAGTCAGATAGGCTCCTTGGCGCCAGTGGGGGAGCTTTTCACCGGTTTGACCACCTTTGAGCAGATATGTATGGCTGCTGAGCCTCCAGACCATAGAATTTCTTTATTATATGGTATCATGTTGTCAGAGGGGGCCGATGACCAGCTGTTGGGGTTCCAGTCGGCCTGGCATAGATAGATTGGTAAGACATTTTCTGGGGAGGAGTGGCTGAAAGCCTTTACACTTACTCATAAACTTACTGTCTCCTCTAGATTACAAGAATTGAACTACAAAGTGTTGGTCCAGTGGTACAGGACGCCTGAGCGCCTCCACAAATGGTTCCCCTCTGTACCTGACACGTGTTGGAGGTGCTCTCAAGCCGTGGGCTCCATGCTCCACATTTGGTGGACTTGTCCGCCTGTGTACTCTTTGTGGAAAGGTGTTCAGACCCTGTATAACGCGGTCACATCCCGCAACCTAACCCTGACGCCAGAAATGGCTCTTCTTTCTATTTTGCCTGGCTCTTTGCCTACGATTAAGAAGGGCCTACTGGGCTTCTTCCTTCTGGCTGCTCGGCAAATTATTCCTAGGCTTTGGCGGACAACCACTCCTCCCTCTAGACTTATGTGGGCTGAGGCCTTTAGTGCCCTGATGCACATGGAAGAGTTGAGAGCGGATGAGCATAATATGAGCAAGAAATTCTCCACAAAATGGAGGATTTGGATTATGTTCCAGTCTTCCCCTGAGATGGCCAGATGGCTAGCTGGAGATGACTCCCTGGGAGGTACGTAAATCCCTGACCTGGATTCCTTGGCCACTAGGGGGCTGGGTGGCGACGGGCTACCACTGCCATGACCCTTCTCCTCTCTCGTCTCTCCTCTCCTCTTCTCTGTTCACTTCTTTCCTCCCCCCTCTATTCCTCTTCTCTTATTTTACCCAGTCCTCATTGGACTCTTAGATAGCATACCAATGGACAACACAACTACTTATTTTTTCTTTCTCTCGTTTGATGCTCCCACTCCTGCCCTCCCCCCCCCCCCCCCCCCCCCACACACACACTCACTCCCCTCCTCCTTAAGTGTTCAGTGTTTGTCGGCGTATGTTGTCCTACCAACCCTATTTCTCGTTATTGTTTTGTGTGTGCTAATTAATGAAGATTCACCGACTGCCTACATGGTTATATATGTTGTGGCTATCTTCAGGTGATATAGGCAGAGCGACTTGACCCTTCACATTTTGGCGGGTACTGTGTTATGAGTTCTTTTACCAACTCCTGTTTTTATATCATTCTGTAGGCATTCTTTGCCTTGCCGAAATGCACTTGATGGGTGTATACCCTTTATATGTCTGTTTACTCTGTTTATTCTGTAAATTCTTTAATAAAAATATATTGAACCATAAAAAGGCATAGCTCTTAGAAAGCGAGGACGAAAAAACTGTGTTAATTTCTGCCCTGGTGACATCACTAACATTGCTGCATGCAGTGCTAACAATACTGAGCTGCTCTGTTGTGATAAGTCTAAATTTAGATGTTGACCTGACTCTATGGAGCCAGGTCCTCCCAGGATGGATGGTTTTTAAATATATCTAGAGCTGTAACCTGCAGTATTACCAACTCGAACCCGCTCCCCCCCCTTTCCCATTTTATTAATAAATAATCATATTTGGTATTGCCGTGTGCGCAATCGCCCGAACTATTAAATTATCCCATTCCTGATCTCGCACAGTAAGCGGTGTACGTGCAAAAACCTGCCAAATTGGAAAATTGCTAATTTTTTGTTGCATTTAAACCAGAAAAATTGTAATAAAAAGCGATATACGCAAGCAGGGTACACATATACGCATAGGTCACATATGAGCAAGCAAGGTACCAATATAAAGTACAGATGATGGTGCAAAAAAAATACACCTCACACAACCCTATAGACCAGGCATGTCCAAAGTCCGGCCGGAGGGCCATTTGCGGCCCGCATTCCGAACTTTTACGGCCCCCCAGGTATCCAGCTTGCTATTATCTGCCTGTGTTATAAAGCATATAGCATGTAGCATGTAAAATGGTCGGCCCTCGCACATGTTCACTTCATCAAATTTGGCACTCTTCGAAAAAAGTTTGGACATGCCTGCTATAGACCAATGTATAAAATCGTTATACGCATGGTAATAGAGCAATTTTAAGGAACATTTATTTTCTTTGAAAGGTTTTTTTTTTTCTAAAATCCCTCAAATAATATGCAAGTTGCATATCATTGTAATCGTACCGACTTGAGGAACATATATAACATGTTAGTTTTACCACAGGACAAATAGCGTAAAAACAAAAAAAGCCCAAATTTATTTTTTTTATATTTAATTTCACTGCGCATATTTTTTTTCTGGTTTTGCAGTGTAATTTATGCAAAAATTAAGTCTGCCATTGCAAAATAAAATAAGTGGTGCAAAACACCACTGGGTGGTCTGTAGGGGGAAAAAAAAGTGCTATGGCCATTTAAACACGAGGAGGTAAAAATGAAAATTGTCTCTGTGTTTAAAGGGGTTAATGTTAGTGTGATTGAAATTATATTTTACCTGTTGGACAAAAATGTCAGCTTTGAATTTTATTTTTTTCTTTTATTTTACTAGTAAGGCTGAGTTCACACGGAGTAAAACTGGCGGAATTCTGTGGTAGAGACTGCCAGCCTTCGTGTCATACGGCAGTCTATGGGAGGCTCGCGCGCAGTGGCGTAGCTATAGGGGTCGCAGCGGTCGCCATGGCGACCGGGCCCCTAGCTACAGGGGGCCCGCTGCACCCCTCGCCACTTCCTGCTTCTGCAGTTCTTCCGTCGGCTTTGGGAGAAGTGCACTGACACTACAGACTGCAGTGTGGGGGTCTTGATTCCTCCCCATCACCTGTTTCCTGCTTCACTGCTGTCCGAGGGGGAGGGGCGAGAGAGCAAGGTCCGGCACCAGGAGGAAGAGGAGGCAGGAGGCTCACAGCATGACAGAGGAGAGCCCTGTCCCCTGCAGCAGCCGGAAATAGATCCATCACCTCAGGGCTCTGTCCTCTGATAACAGCCGAGGTAGAAAGGACGTCCCCACCTCCCCTGACCCGGCCTGCACGCTGCTGCTTCCTCTGGCTGAGGTAATCCTTCTGCTCATGGAGGAGGGGTCAGATGTCACAGACTGTCAGAACCTCAGGGGAAGCAGTGCAGGGTCCAGCATGTGGGTGAGGACAGTCATCTGCTCTCTGGTCTCCTTGTCAGGGACATTCACTTGTAGCAAAGTGAGTAGATTTAACCCCTTCACCTCCCCTTCTAATCACTTGTTTGCTGCAGTAAGTAAATGTCCCTGATAAGGAGACCAGTGCAGACATAGTGGGAAGCTTGTAGGGAGACCACAGTACAGTATGTGCCCTGTATAGGGGAGAGTCTAGGGAGACAACAGTACAGTATGTGCCCTGTATTAGGGGAGAGTGTAGGGAGACCACAGTACAGTATGTGCCCTGTATTAGGGGAGAGTGTAGGGAGACCACAGTACAGTATGTGCTCTGTATTAGGGGAGAGTGTAGGGAGACCACAGTACAGTATGTGCCCTGTATTAGGGGAGAGTGTAGGGAGACCACAGTACAGTATGTGCTCTGTATTAGGGGAGAGTGTAGGGAGACCACAGTACAGTATGTGCCCTGTATTAGGGGAGAGTGTAGGGAGACCACAGTACAGTATGTGCCCTGTATTAGGGGAGAGTGTAGGGAGACCACAGTACAGTATGTGCCCTGTATTAGGGGAGAGTGTAGGGAGACCACAGTACAGTATGTGCCCTGTATTAGGGGAGAGTGTAGGGAGACCACAGTACAGTATGTGCCCTGTATTAGGGGAGAGTGTAGGGAGACCACACTACAGCATGTGCCCTGTATTAGGGGAGAGTGTAGGGAGACCACACTACAGCATGTGCCCTGTATTAGGGGAGAGTGTAGGGAGACCACAGTACAGTATGTGCCCTGTATTAGGGGAGAGTGTAGGGAGACCACAGTACAGTATGTGCCCTGTATTAGGGGAGAGTGTAGGGAGACCACAGTACAGTATGTGCCCTGTATTAGGGGAGAGTGTAGGGAGACCACAGTACAGTATGTGCCCTGTATTAGGGGAGAGTGTAGGGAGACCACAGTACAGTATGTGCCCTGTATTAGGGGAGAGTGTAGGGAGACCACACTACAGCATGTGCCCTGTATTAGGGGGGAGTGTAGGAAAACCACAGTACAGTATGTGCCCTGTATTAGGGGAGAGTGTAGGGAGACCACAGTACAGTATGTGCCCTGTATTAGGGGAGAGTGTAGGGAGACCACAGTACAGTATGTGCTCTGTATTAGGGGAGAGTGTAGGGAAACCACAGTACAGTATGTGCCCTGTATTAGGGGAGAGTGTAGGGAGACCACAGTACAGTATGTGCCCTGTATTAGGAGAGAGTGTAGGGAGACCACAGTACAGTATGTGCCCTGTATTAGGGGACAGTGTAGGGAGACCACAGTACAGCATGTGCCCTGTATTAGGGGAGAGTGTAGGGAGACCACAGTACAGTATGTGGCCTGTATTAGGGGAGAGTGTAGGGAGACCACTGTACAGTATGTGCCCTGAATTAGGGGAGAGTGTAGGGAGACCACAGTACAGTATGTGCCCTGTATTAGGGCTGTTCACATTTAACATGTCACCATGACTAAAGGTGCTGGAGATATAAACTATAGTGCAATGGCAGCAACACAAATCACTTTATTGGTCCAAACATAGTCTAACCATTTGAACCATTCCAGCCCCTATATGTTTATTTTGCTGGGCTCAGAAGTGTAGCATGTGAATAACATAAGAGAAGAAGCAGGGCAGAATATGGCGCTGCTATATTCAGACTCGTACTGATCGCCAGAATGAGCTGGAAGAAGACCATGCTACAGCGCGTCTGCTTCCCGCTCAGTGTCTGCATAATCAGTCAGGCTCCATAGACTTACATTATAAGCCTGACTCTTTTTTTCAAACTGAGAGCGGAGAGTGGACGCGCTGCAGCTGCCATACACATGCCTACACAGCACACTGTATTCTCTACCTGTAACACCACACAGCACACTGTATTCTCTACCTGTAACACCACACAGCACACTGTATTCTCTACCTGTAACACCACACATCACACTGTGCTGCACACAGCACAGTGTGTTGTGTAGGCATCTTGTGAATAAAATTGGATCTGCCACTATACTCACTTATTGGCTAAGTGGGACGTCAAGATGCCAGGAGCCGGAGTGCGAACCGTTAATGTATTCACCAGGCTGCAACAGGTTAAGGGGGGCGGCATTTTCATACATTGTCATTCCGCAGCGTGATAATCCGGGGGAAGCGAGCGCCCACCTGTCAGCTCATCGCTTGCTTCCCTTGTTCCCCCATTGCTGCCTGTACCATTAGGCACCATTAGACCCTTTTCGCACTACGGAATCGGTGCTGGGATTCTGTGCCGAATCCTGCCTTCAATATTTTTGAATAGGAGGGCTCGCGCGCCTCTCTGCTTAAAGAATTGACATGTCAATTCTTTGAGTGGAGAGGCACGGAGGCGTGCAAGCCCTCCTGTTTAAAGAGATTGAAGGCAGGGGGTTTCTGCACGGAATTAAGGTGCCGATTCCGTTGTGTGAACGGATTCTTACATGTGGGAAGCAGTGGGAAGGGCTGCTGTTCTGGCTGGTCATTGAAGTCAGCTGCGGCTTGCTGTCACCACTCCTATTACACAGACCGTATCTGCACAAATCGTGCCCTTTCAACATTTTGAAAGACCACAATCAGGCAACGCTGTGCATGTTGGCTGATCGTGGCCTTTTAACATGTCCTATTACACAAACAATTATCGACCGCAACAATTGATAATCGTTTTGTATAATAAGGCTTTTAGAAGGGAAGCTGTTTTTTTGTTTTTTGTTTTCCGGCCCCTGTAACCCCCGCCGCCCCGGCTCCCGTCGGTCCCCATCAGCCAATTGGTGCTGCCGTACACTGATTGGCTGATGGGGAGAGAGGGCAGCCAGGAGCTTCACACACAGCCGAGGCACCAAGCATGTAATAAATGCTGTGGGTGGCGGGATGCAAGGGGTTGGGTCACATACAGGCAGCGGAATGAAAATTCTGCTGCGTGTATGTCACCTATTCACTTCACACTACCAGGATCCACAGCGGATTTCGATGCAAACTCACAGCCTGAGATCCGCTGCGGATCCGGTACGTGTGAAGCTACCCTTAAACTAGAAATGTGGAGGAAGGACAAATCAAACAATGTAGTAAGTGATAAAGTGGCTGATTGGTTTGAGAGGGGACCTGTGGGGGAGGATAAGAGCAGTGGATAGGGAGATCCATTTATTGTGGATGAGCAGTGAAAATGCACAGCACTTCAATAAATCTTCAATGCACAGCACTTCAATAAATCTTATTTCTGATATTGAAGTTGTTAAACTAGATGGTAATATAAAGTGTATATTTACCAATGCCAGAAGTCTAGCCAGCAAGATGGGGGAGCTATAGGCCTTGGTTCTGGAGGAGTCCATTGATGTGGTTGGTGTTACTGAGACATGGATGGACTCCTCACATGACTGGGCTGTCAATATTCCGGGATTTGCATTGTTCAGGAGGGTGAGGACTGTGATGATGTGGAATCATTGTGTGTAGAACTGCAGAGGGAGGTAACCAGTAAAAATAATTCTTGGAATCTATTGACCCCCCCAACATTACTGAGGTGATAGAGGGTCAGTTGCATAGACAAATTGAGCGGGCTGCCCAGGAGGGGAATGGGTAATGGGTGACTTCAACCATCCTGACATAGATTGGGGTCATGGTTCAGCTAAAACCACAAAGGGGAGGGACTTTCTTAACCTCCTGCAGGATAATTTTCTGGGCCAGTTTGTGGAGGAGCGAACTAGAAGTGATGCATTGTTGGATCTGGTTATTTCTAACAATTCCAAGCTGGTTGGGCATGTCACTGTCCATGAACACCTGGGTAATAGTGACCACAATATAGTGACTTTTAGCTTGAAGTGTAGAAAACACAGGCATGCTGGGAGGGCAAAAATGTTTAATTTTTAAAAAGGGCCAATTTTTCTGGGTTAAAGGACAACTCCCACAAAAATTTTTTTTTGCTCATTTAACACACATTACAAAGTTATATAACTTTGTAATGTGGTTAAATACCCGTCCTGGCCCCCTTCCCCCACTTTCGGACCTCCGACCCCCCACCCCGGAAGTTAAGGAATGTATACATTACCTATTACGATCGTCACGGTCTTCTTCTCCGGGGCGGCATCTGGTGACGACGACGTCAGAGCCGAGGGGCGGTCCGGGTCTTCTTCCTCCTCGGCGTCTTCATGCAAAGTGAATGGGGATGAAAAGGCTGCTGGTGCACATGCGCACCAGCAGCCTTTTCATTGGCTGGAGCGCATCACATGGCTTCCAGCTTGCTCAGCCCTGATTGGCTGAGCTTGCTGGAAGCCATGTGATGCGCTCCAGCCAATGAAAAGGCTGCCGGTGCGCAAGCGCACTGGCAGCCTTTTCCATCCCCTGGACCCGGAAGTTGGAGACATCGCTGGATGGCGGAAGGCGGCGACGGAGAGGCGGACGGCGGGCGAATCGAGTGGCGATCGTCACCGGAGAGATGGTGAGTATGGTGTCTGTGTGTGTCTGTGTTTTTTTTTTTTTTGGGGTCCCGCGGGAGTTGTCCTTTAAGGTCTGAACTTCAGGACATAGACTGGAAGCAGCTGCTGTCACATACTGATGCAGCTAATAAATGGGAAATCTTCAAAGCCATTGTCAGGACTGTATCTTTGTGGAGCTTGATGCGTTCTGCGGCTCGTGCTGTGCGGCCGAGTAGGCGCTGATTTTCTTGTATTAGTTCTGTTTCTATGTTTTGTTTTGCATTAGTCTGAACACTGGTTTATTTTGTCTGCTCACTTGGTTTCATGGACACTTCACCTGCTGAGTTCTGTCCCGACTTCACCTGCTGAGTTCTGTCTGGCCATGCCATGGTTAATCTTTGTTTTGGTTCTTTCTATGACTGGCAGGTCTTCCCCCCAGTGGATGTGTGTTGTTCACAGGTGCCTGTGCTTGGAGATGGTCCAATTATGTTCTGGACCAGAACCCTGGCCTCCTATATAACAACCCCAGTCTGTATGCTCCTTGCTGGTTATTGAGCTTGTCTCTGCCTGCTTCTGTTTCTGCTCTTCTGTGTTTATTCTGACCCTTCTGCTTCCTACCTGCCCCTGACCATATTGCCTGTTTTTGACTATGCTTTTTTTTACTATGTTTTTGACTTTGCTTCTGATTTTGTACTTTTGCTGCCTGGCCGTTGCTGACCAGGATTGTCTACTACGGCCCATTGTGTTTGATTTGTCTGTTACTGTTCTGTGTTACACTTTACCAGTGTAGGGACTGCCATCGTCATTGTCCGCAGCCGCCTAGGGCTGTCTATGGCAAGTAGGCAGGGACAGTGGGCGGGTTCAGCTAGGGACACTGTCTGTGTCCTGTCTGATTGCCTTATTCCATACCTGATCCTAACAGTCACTACTGTACTGCTAAATTTATTTCTATGGGTAACAAATATAAACAATTAAAATCAAATCCCATATGGCTTACAACCGAGGTTCGAAGGGCTATAAATGACAAGCAAAGGGCATTCAAAAATACAAAGCAGAGGGGTCAGCTGTAGCCTTTAAACATTACAAAGAAGTTAATAAAATATGTAAAAAGGTAATAAAAACAGGAAAAATTCACAATGAAAGGCAGGTGGCCATAAATAGCAAAAGAAACCCCTAAAAACACATGAATATATGAATGCAAAAAAAAAAAGTTCAGAGCATGTAGGACCCCTAAAAAATGGCGATTGGGAGTCAATAACCGGGGATCAGGAGAAAGCTGAGTTACTTAATGGATTCTTCAGCTCTGCATATACAAAAGAAGAGGATGGAGGCGAGGTGGGCGGGGCCAGTGCTGAGGTGGGCGAGGCCAGTGCTGCTAACACATTTAATGTACTGAACTGGCTTACTATAGATATAGGCCAAGATAAATTAAATAAACTCAATGTAACTAAATAAAACCAATGTAACCAGTATTATAAGTGATAACCAATGTAACCAGTATCTGTTGGAGCTATACAAATAATAATAATAATAATAATAATGTGATAACCAGCATGGTTTTACTAAGGATAGAAGCTGTCAAACCATCTTGTTTTTATGAAGAGGTGATTAAAAGCCACGATAGTGGGGAGTCTGTGGATATAGTGTACCTAGATTTTGCAAAAGCGTTTGACACAGTCCCTCATGGGCGTCTCATGGGTAAGTTAAGATTTATTAATTTTAAAAGTTTAGTCTGTAACTGGATTGAAAACTGGCTTAATAATCGTATAGTGCAAAAGAAGAAAGTCCACAGCTCCATGTGATGAAAAACAGTAGAAATTTTTTTTATACCTAATAAAAAATGGATATGGATAAAATTCCTCAATCATGTCAGTTACACAATAGCACTTCACAAGCTTATATACACAAAGAAATGAACACCAAAGTGCACTAGAACTTGATGGACATGTGTCTTTTTTCAACCATACTATGTAACTACGTAAAATATTAGCTAAAATAAAACTCTGTAAATAATAATTAGCCATTTTTGTATTAAAAGAAGATTTGTTTGCCCTTTAATTATGTATTTACTTCAGACAGGATTCATACTCAATTCTCAAAAACAACTGACTCATTTACAGGCAGTATTTCTGCATTCCATCAGTTACCGGCATGCGCACCTACTTTCTGACAGTAATTTTGTCACTGTAAGCAATTACTACATCTGGTTCAGATTGTGGGTACAGAGTCTCTTTAATAGGTCCAGTGAGCAACCAACAAACTAGGGAAAAATATCCCCATTTGTAAGCCTCACATCACCCTGTGCATCCTGAACATCGGGCTGTGTAATACTGCCTTTAATTGGTGGCCTACATACATGTAGTTCATGGATCACTTGTATGTATATAACCATCTGATTTTCATTGTACTTTTTTATAGCTTTACTAATCCAATTGTATTATTTTATTATTGTATTACTCATGTCCCTGTGCTCCCTTAACACTGTTTTTAAATAGTTTTGATTGTATGTGTTTTTCATGCGTTAAACTGAGAACCAGCTTAGCCATTAATGACAACTGATATTATAGTACGATGTTTTATGCTGTGTTTACACAGAGAGATTTATCTGACAGATCTTGGAAGCCGAAGCCAGGAACAGACTATAAACAGGGAACAGGTCACAAAGGAAAAACTGGGATCTATCCACTTTTCAAATCCATTCCTGGTTTTGGCTTCAAAAATCTGTCAGATAAATCTCTCTGTGTAAACGCACCATTATGGTGTGTTTACACAGAGAGATTTATCTGACAGATTTTTGAAGCCAAAACCAGGAACAGACTATACACAGAGAACAGATCATAAAGGAAAGACTGAGATGTCTTCTCTTATCAAATCCATTCCTGGCTTTGGCTTCCAAAATCTGTCAGATAAATCTGTCTGTGTAAACGCACCATTAGTTTTACTAATTTAGGATACATTCACATCAGAGAAAGGGTCACTGTTAGGAGCCTTTGTCACAGATTATTAAAAATATACCTTTTAAAATGGACTTTTGCAGACAATAATATAGTGAGTGGGACCTACCTGGTGAGATTGGTGTTGGCTATATGATGATTCAGCACTGCTGCAAACAGAAATATTGGTCAACATGTGAATTTAGCCTTATACGTATATTATTGTACCAAATTAGTCTTTGGCAAGCTGCCACTTGTAATCTATTTTAATAATATAGATCCTGTTTGACAGGAACTTTATGACTGTTTAGTTCCAGAACAGCTGGTTTTGAGTTATCGCTGATTAATACCTTCAAACATGACAGATATGTTGTTGATTTTATCTTCATTGAGATTGCATAAGAACCTGTAGTGGAGTAAAATTTCAGGCGTACCTGTCGAGGTTTTGGCAGACGCGGACAGAAGTTCATGTTACTGTGAAAACATGCACCAGTCCTATTTAGAAAAATTAGGCTCATGCACGGGACTCACAGACACTTAGTGTAGAATCCAGTACCATAACAGGTATGCTTTAAGCAGGGAGTGTTCAAACTATACAGGAGGAGGGGTCAGCTAGTAATAATAAAGGTGTAAATCATATTGGATATGTTTTGTTGACCCGTGTAGAAGTGTGACAGAGCTTTCAGATTATTCAAATATTATATGTGTAGCGTTCACCTCTGTTGAGCAGTATTACAGTGACTGTAGCGTTCTCCTCTGTTGAGCAGTATCACAGTGATTATATGTAGCGTTCTCCTCTGTTGAGCAGTATTACAGTGAATATATATTTTTCTAACTACTTAATTTAGAATGTGACAAAAAGTACTATAAAAATGCTGTGCCTAGTTCTACAATTGTAAGCTCTAGTAATGAGTGCTTATAGTTAAATGTGTCACTTTGATTGATGAGGAGTCATTGGCTCCCTGCCCTGTCACTCACATTGTGTCTGCAGTCACAAGAGACCACTCTCAATGCCTCAGCGCACAGGAGACGTCACCATGGACAATTATCTACAATGTGAATGCCTGAGATGGGTGATCCTATCTACTGGGAGGTGCCTAACTACCCATGGGATGCATGCATGGTGGATACTACCTACTACCTACCTGTGGTATACTACATACTAGGGGGCCTTCATAGAGGATTGTCGGCAGAGAAAGACCACCTGGTGCATCTAGTCTGCCCTTTTAGTATTTCTTATCTTACAGTATATGGAACTGTATCAAAGGCGTTGCTGAAGTGTGAATAGATAATATCCACAGCATCAACTTCATCCAGCACTCAGGACAGTCAAAGATATTGATGCGATTAGTCTGACAAGATCTGCCCTCAGTAAAGTCATGCTGCTATGGATCCATCAAACTGATGATTTTTTAGGTGATCAATTCTCTTCTCTCTTTTTTTTAATCAACAGATAAGTTAAGTTAAGCTAACTGGCCTGTAGTTACTGGGATCTTCTCTACTCCCCTTCTTGTGGATGGGTATACCATTGGCTGTTCTCCAATCATCACTAACATCTCCTGTTAGCAGGGATTGGTTACACAGATCCACCAGTGGGGCAGCAATCACAGTTCCAAGTTCTTTAAGAACCTAGGGCTGGTAATGCTGCAGGTTATCTACTTTTTCCTATCACTTATATATCTGAAGAAGGTTTTATTTTCCTTCTTTTAAAGGCTTTAGCAGCATTTAGAATCTGCTTTTCCTCCTTCTGTCTAATTTTATACACTTTATTATGTATCGCTTTATTTTTTTTTTCTACTATAGCCCTTACTTCTCTCAAAAACCATAATGGTTTTCTTCCTTTACTTTTGCTAATTTGTCATACATAAAGCCTAGATGCCTTTAATATAGCATTTATAAATACTGCCCACTGAACACTTGCTCTTTTTATTTCATTATTTAAATAATTCCCCATTTCCTTAAAAATCCAATTTGGTTGTAGTATAGGATTGCATGCAGTCTGTTTGTATGTCAAACCATAAACACTGGTCATCACTGGAATATAAATTTTCTTCCTCTCTAACTTCAGACACCCGACCCCCATAAGTAAATACTAAATCTAGAATGTTCTCTCCTCTGGTTGGTGACTTTATGTTATAGCCATTTAGTAAAGGCTTGTCCTCTCAGAAATCTCACAGCATATCCTGAGAGCTTTAGAAGTTTAGGGCATTCTCAAGGTATGGGGGAAGGAGACTAAATAAATAACAAGTATGGAAGGAATTGTTTAGTCTCACCATGGGCAGCAACATATCGAAAGCTGTGTTTTAGTGGAATACCCCTTTAACCCTTTGAGGACCAGGCCCAAAATGACCCAGTGGACCGCGCAAATTTTGATCTTAGTGTTTCCGTTTTTCCCTCCTCCCCTCCTAAGAGCTCTAGCACTCTCAGTTTTTTATCTACAGGCCATGTAAGGGCTTATTTGTTACAGGAATAGTTGTACTTTGTAATGGCGTCATTCATTTTCCCATAACATGTATGATGGAATTCCAAATATATTATTTATGAAGATATAAATTGATGAAATCGCAAAAAAGAATGCAATATGGTAACGTTTGGGGGGTTCCTGTGTCTACGTTATGCACTATATGGTAACAGCGACATGACACTATTATTCTATAGGTCAGTCCGAACACAACCATATGCAGGTTTACACAGATTCTCTAATGTTATATATTTTTTTTAAATGAAATCCTTTTTTTTGGCAATTAATTATAAATAAAATGGGCCTATTGTGACGCTTATAACGGTTTTATTTTTTCACCTACGGGGCTGTATGGGGTGTCATTTTTTCCGCCATGATCTCTAGTTTTTATTAATACCATATTTGTGAAGATCGGACGTTTTGATCACTTTTTATTAATTTTTTTATATATATAATGTAACATAAAATCGGTAATCTGCGCACTTTTTCCCCTCTTTTCGTGTACGCCGTTTACCTGTCACAATGACACTTGTTATATTTTAATAGATCGGACAATTACGCACGCTACGGTATATTATATGTTTATCTATTTATTTATTTTTATATGTTTTATTTATATAATGGGAAAGGGGGGTGATTTCAACTTTTATTGGGGGAGGGGTTTTGGGGTAGTGTATTAGTGTTTTTAACTTTTTTTTTTTTACACATTTGAAGTCCCTTTGGGGGACTTGTACATAGATTAGTTTGATTTTTACACTGATGAATGCTATGCCATAGGCACAGCATTGATCAGTGTTATCGGCGCTCTGCTCATTGAGCCTGCCTGTGCAGACTCAGTGTAGCAGATCGCCGATCGGACCGCATGGAGACAGGTAAGAGACCTCCAGCAGTCCGTTATACCGATCGGGACCCCCGCAGTCACACTGTGGGGGTCCCGATCGGTAAGTGACAGGGGACTCCCCCTGTCACTTACACTTAAACGCCGCGGTCGCGCCGTGATCGCGGCGTTTAAGGGGTTAATGACACGCGGCAGCGCGATCGCTGCAGCGTGTCATTGCCGGTGAGGTCCCGGCTGCTCACTGCAGCCGGCCCCCACCTCCTATGAAGCGCGCTCCGCTCCGGAGCGCGCTTCATAGCGGGAATAACACCCGTGACGTAAGGTTACGTCATGGGTCGTCTGGGGACAGACTTCCATGACGTAACCCTACGTCCAGGGTCGTCTAGGGGTTAAATTCAATTTCTGCATCATCATCCTATCTGCAGCACTCTAAGGGCCCTATTCCACAGGACGGTTATCATTCAGATTATCGTTAAATCATTCGAATCTAAGCGATAATCGTTCCTTTGAATAGCAGTTAACAATTAACGAACGAAGGTGAAATAGTTGATCGTTTAATAAGACCTGGACCTATTTTTATCGTTGCTCGCAAATCGTTTGCATTGAATAAGATGTCGTTCGGTCATTCGCAGTAGTGACGAACGCAATAGCGACGGCAAGACGACCGCAAGAACGATCATAAGTAACGATTATTGTTCCATGTAAATGGGTGAGCTCATTTTGGTCAGTATTTATAGCAAAAAATAAGGTGTAAAACACAGAAAATATTGCAGATTTTTCCACTATACTTTTCTGTGTGATGTGTGTTGGTTCCACTTCTGGTTTACTTACAAAGGATCTGTTCAGATTTTCTGCATATGGCTGCCACGTATTATGGCTGTTTAAAAGTTGCTGTAGTCTGAATATTTTTATCACGGTGACCTCTGAATTTGTCATGCTTAGGTTATTTCACTATTTGCTTTGGCTGACCTGTGCCTGTCTCATCATAGGTTCTTCGTAACCCCTTGCCTGCCAAAGGCAGTTTATCTTTTTATTTTGTAGCCATTTGCTGTGACTACACACCTTAGTCCTACCCCTAAATATTGGACTTTATTCTTTATGTTTGTGAGCAACATTTGTCATTTGACTCATGACTCACATGGATCCTGCCTATGATGATGCATTTTCATGGAGCCAAATTTACCACTGCATATGTACTTTAGTGGTATAATAAAGCGAATGTGTCACCTAAATTTTCTTTTACTGATTAGAGTCAGATACAGTGGTACCTTGGTTTAAGAGTAACTTGGTTTAGGAGCGTTTTGGTTTAAGAGCTCACAGTTTTTCAAAATTATGACTTTGTTAACCCTTAGAGGATCGGGCCAATTTAAAAAATTTTTTTTATGCCGTTCACCCTGGGGTAAAACTGACTTGTTATAAATGTTTCTCAAGTCGTTACGATTACAACGATATGTAGCATGTATAACTTTCATTGTATTTGATGGCCTGTAAAAAATTCAAACCATTGTTAACAAATATATATTCCTTAAAATCGCTCTATTCCCATGCTTATAGCGCTTTTATCCTTTGGTCTCTGGGGCTGTGTGAGGTGTCATTTTTTGTGCCATGATGTTTACTTTCTATCGGTACCTTGACTGCACATATGCGACTTTTTGATCGCTTTTTATTACAATTTTTCTGGATTTGAAGCAACCAAAAATGCGCAATTTTGCACTTTGGGACTTTACTTGCTCTTGCGCCATTTACTGTGCGAGATCAGGAATGTGATAAATTAATAGTTCGGGCGATTACGCACGCGGCAATAGCAAACATGTTTATTTATTTATTTTTATTTATAGCATGGGAAAAGGGGAGTGATTGTGACCCAGGAGTGGAGAAGGGGCATGATCTGCATAGCGGGGTCTACAGCTCTGTACTCTGACCCAGGAAGTCTCCCTCACCTTCCAAATCATAGCAGAACCACCTCAGGCTGGGGCTTGCATCAGGGGACAGGACTGTGGGGGGTAATCTCTCCATAGCTGTAACTCCTCTCTCCCCAAGCAGAGAGTGCTGCTATACTGTACCCACATCTGCCCTGCTCATTCCTTCATGCTCCCTGCAGTCTCTGTCAGTCCTTGTGTTTCCCATCCTCTCCATTCCTGAACAGTAACTTATAATATCACATATTCTGCTGTTTCTGAATGTTTGTTTCATCTGTTTTACATGTTATTCAGAATAATAAATCATTATTTTGGGGCGTGGAACCAGTTGTCTGCATATCAGTGATTTCTTATGGAAAAATTTGCTTTGGTTTAAGAGTGGATTTGGATTACAAACACGGCCCTGGAACGAATTATGCTCGTAATCCAAGGCACCACTGTACTAAAACATGTACTTTTATTCCAATTTTTTCTATCTTCTAACTGTAATTTTTATTATTATTATTATTGAGGGCTGCCATCTTGCCTGAACTGTTTTTAACAGCACTTTAACAGCTTTACAGCAAGACTTATGGATATATATGACAACAGACAGACTCTGTTCCCTTGAGATAAATGTAAAACATTTCTGAGTGTGTTCTGTGACCTTTGAAGAGGTAGTTCCACAGTAATTACAGTAATAACATGGTCACTTTCTCCCAGAGACAGCACCACTCTTGTCTCCAGTTTGGGTGTAGGTTTTGCAACTTAGTTCCATTCAAGTGCATGGAGCTTAATTGCAAACTACACCTGAGAGTGGGTCTGTCTCTGGAAGAAAGTGGCCATGTTTTTGTATACATGGATAACTCCTTTAAGGTGAAGGTGCATGCAATTCACAAAAAGTGCCCATACACCTAATACTTAAAGGGGTTTTCCAGGATTACAAAAACAGCCACTTCCTTGCTAGAACAGCACCACCCCTGTCCTCGGGTTTTGGTTGGTATTACAATTTAGCTCTCTTCACTTCAATGAAGCTGAGCTAAAAAAAAAACAAAACACTCAAACTAAGGACAAGAGTGGTTCTTGTGAAAGAAAGCAGCCATGTTTTTCTAAACCTAATTGAGGGGCTGGGCCACATGAATGATTTCATTTATTTAAATATATTGTTTAGACCAAGTGATGTGTGGACCATCTGCTGTTTAGACCAAGTGATGTGTGGAAAATAACTATGATTTTTACAGCTGCACAAAAAAAATCTAATCTAATCGTCCGAACGTGCGTTTGCTTGTTCGGCGGCTGATCACTGGCCCTTTTACACTGCCAGATCATTGGCCTATGTAAAGGGCCTTTAGGGATTGTTTGCATCTTCACCTTTATTCCCTACAGGGAGTTGTGGACAGGTTAACTTTCAGTTGTCATTTGTAACAGTAGGTTTGGGCAAGCAGAGTTAAGTAATAACAGGTGGAAAGTCGGGCAATTCAACAAAGGGTCAGTGTGATGGATTTTCTATGCACAACCATATAGTTCTGAAAGGGATTAGCCAGCACAAGGTCTCTAGCTGCAGCCTACCCCCTCCCCTCAACATTAGGAACACATGAACATTTGGCCAGGCTGAACCTGTGAGAAGCTGGGAAAGATGACTGTGGCCGAGTGATCATT
The DNA here is from genome assembly GCF_027789765.1 of Dendropsophus ebraccatus. Taxonomy (NCBI): domain Eukaryota; kingdom Metazoa; phylum Chordata; class Amphibia; order Anura; family Hylidae; genus Dendropsophus; species Dendropsophus ebraccatus. The sequence continues at coordinate 135,089,460 of NC_091454.1, forward strand.
TGGCTGACAGTTACTGAAAATGTGTGGCCACTTTTGGACTCCCCAGATTTTCCCTATAGCAAATATGAAGCAACTTTGTGGCTTCACCACCACTGCCATGTAGACATTGTATCATTCCTATTGTTTCTATAGCCTTGTCATTAATAAATGCATATTTGCCACTATTATGTACTTTGTTTTGTTGTTCTTTGCAAAGTCTACACCTTGGTTTTCTGCAAGGTCATCTCCCATTGGAGTATCCAGGGTGGAGAAATACGCTCACATTCTTCTAGAAAGTGATTAACTTGTTTCCAGTTATTCCTTCTAAGTACATGGTTTATCTAAGCTATTTCTGTGATGACTTTTGTTCATTCTTTATGTTTTCTTATTTTGAGATTACGTGTTTGGTGCTTTTGCACTAATTATCGGTTTTCAATAGAGTTATTGTCTCAACCTACAATTGTTCCAGTGGTCGCCCCGGAAATAAGTAATATCATATGTTAGGGGACCAGTGTAATATTAAGTGGGATTTGGGCATTCAATCTTAATACAGTAGTGCTTGAAATTTTGTGAAACCCTCAGAATTTTGTATATTTCTGCATAAATTTGATATTTATTCGATTTTCACTCAAGTCTTATGCTAAGTTTACACGGAGCGATTATCGTAGCGAATTTTCGCGATAACGATCGAATTCGAACGATAATTGTACGTGTAAACGCGGCGAACGTTTGAAAAATCGTTCATTTTGATCTTTTTTTTATATAACTGTTTATTTATGAGGTATTTTTAACATTTTTCAATAACACAAACATCAAAGTACAGTGATAAGAAAAGGAGGTCCACACAAATACATAAAACACCCTGGAGATAGAAAGTGTCATGTAAATGGCTCACGGAAGCCACAGAGTCCATGTCAAGGCACATAAGTTCTCAGTCTTTTGGGACAATCTAGGGGAAGGCCCCCAAGAGAGAGGTTGATACTTATGAAGGTATTGGGGGGATGGGCTGAGAGAGCCAATGAGAGGGTGGTTCAACCAGGAGTGTTTGGAAACCTCAAATTGGACCCAAACTCAGAAGAGGAAAACAAAAAAAAAAAAAAAAAATCAACTCATTCAACACCGAACTAGCAAAAGACCACAGAAAAGAACAAGACACACACATAAAGACAAAGGGAAGTACATTAGGGGTTATGGGAAGTGTGAAACCGAGCGTCCCAGGGGTCCCATATTTTTGCAAATTTATCTACAGCATTCGCATTCAGGGCGGTTAGGTGTTCCATTCGCCTAATGTCTGTTAGTTTTTGAATCAGCTGGGTTCGGGTAGGCGGCTGCGGCTGCTTCCATTTGGCTGAGATGGAACATTTGGCTGCAGTGAGTATGTGGAGAAGTAGCTTTGCAGTGGGCTTACGTAATTGTTTCGGAGGGACATTAAGTAAGCATGTCATAACGTCTAGTGGGATCATTACTTGGAGTACCTCCCTAACGAGGGTACGGACCTCACGCCAGTAGGGTGCTAGGCTACGTAATTCCCAAAAGATATGGATCAACGTCCCCCTGCCACATCCACATCTCCAACATATGGGGGGTGTCTGCGGGAAGATACGGTTTAACACATCGGGAGTGTGATACCAATGCATAAGTATCTTGAACTGGTTTTCTTTGTAGCTCACACAGGCTGAGGATTTAGCAGCCCGAGACCAAATCAATTGCCACTTGGCATACGAGATCGGTCGCCCCGCATACACTTCCCATTTAGCCATATAAGCGTGTGCTGTCTGCGGATCGTCAGGTACAGGGGATAGGTGGGTATAAATTGCTGATATCAGTCCCCTAGTAGTCCTAGTCAGCTTGCAGAGGTATTCAAAGGCAGAGGGTTTGGGGAAGGGGGCTGTCCCACAGAGGTCAGTAACCGCTGTGCTGATTGCCTCATAGAGGGAAAGGGCCTGAACAGGGAGAGAGAATTTATCTCTAAGCTGTTGGAAGGGTAAGAGGGTACGTTTAAGCGGGTCTACAATATCTGCGTATTGGAACAGGCCTGCAGCTAACCAGGGGGCTATAGTATCTGCCTCTAGACTACCCGGGATCTGTGGGCTGTACAGGAAAGGGCCCAGGAGGGAAGGGACCGCACTCAAGGAGGCCAACTGCTGTGCTTCAGTCCACACATCTCGTGTGAGTCGCATGGGGCCTAATAAGTCCCTATTAGAAGAGTCATCCAAGGGCTGCCAGATCAGCGTAGCTGGGTGGGAAGGCGCCAGCCACAGTTTTTCAATAGCCATCCACTTCGAGTACGCCCATAGGGTCGTCCAGGAAGGGACCCTACGTAAGTGAGCCGCCAGGTAATACCTACGAAGGTCAGGGACACCCAGGCCGCCACAAGAGGTCCTGGCCACCATAACCCCGGCAGGAATACGGTGACGCCATCCCCCCCAGATAAACCGCATCATGGCGGACTGAAAGGATTTAATGTAAGATTTAGATATGGGGATAGGCAGGGTCTCAAACAGGTAGAGGAGCTTGGGGAAGATCGACATTTTGGCAGACGCTATCCTACCCAGCAGCGATAACGTGAGGGAAGACCACTTCGTAAAAAGAGCAGAAACCTCTCTTAACAGGGGCGGGAAATTTTCCTGAAACAATGACGAGAATTTGGGTGTGATGTTCGTCCCCAAGTATCGGAGAGTCGAGTCTGACCATTTGTACGGGAAAGCCAGTTGCAATCCGCGTACCAGGGGGATAGACATGTTAATCGGGAGAGCCTCCGTCTTAGTAGTATTAACTCTATATCCTGACAGCCTGCCATATTCCTCCAGGGTCCGGTGTAAGTTGGGAAGGGAGATATGTGGACTACGCAGTGTCAGTAGAATATCGTCTGCGAAAAGGGATAATTTAAATTCCTTATCTCTCACCACAACTCCCATTATATCCCTATTGAGCCGGATCCGCGCAGCCAGAGGCTCTATACATAGCACAAAGAGCAGGGGGGACAAAGGGCATCCCTGCCTGGTCCCATTGTGGATCCGTATGCAAGGAGACATGGCATGAGGAAACCGTACCTCCGCAGTTGGGGTGGAGTACAGGGACTCGACAGCCGTCACAAAGGACCCAGAGAAACCAAACGCTCTCAGTGTGGCATGCAAAAAAGTCCAGCTGAGCCTATCAAAGGCCTTCTCCGCATCAAGGCTGAGAAGAAGGCCAGGAGATTTGGTTCGATTGAGTACCTCAATGAGGTCTATCGTGCGCCTTGTATTGTCACCAGCCTGGCGACAAATGTACAAAGCCGACTTGGTCCTTGTCAATGAGACCAGGCAGGAGGGCCCCCAATCGGTTTGCTAGAAGCTTTGTAAATATCTTAAGGTCCGAATTCAATAGTGAGATGGGCCTGTAGCTACCACGATCCATTGGGTCTTTATTGGGCTTGGGCACTACGGTGATATATGAGTCTAGCATCCTGGTAGGAAGGGGGTCACCTTGAAGAAAAGAGTTATATAAAGATAGCATATGCGGGGCTAGGAGGTCAAGATAGGTCTTATAGTAAGTATATGGCAGACCGTCAGGCCCTGGTGATTTACCGTTGGGCAGCTCTTTAATCGCGTCAGTTAGCTCCTCCATTGAGAAGGGGACATTTAACGCAGTCAAGTCCTCAGCGCTAATTGTGGGCAGGTGGCAGTCTGCAAGATAGGCCTGCAACGCCCGGTCTCGCACGTCGGGATCGCTAGGGAGTTGGGAAGGTAGGGAGTAGAGGGAGGAATAATATTCCGCAAACGCCTTCGCGATCTGTTCAGGGTCATGTGTCACCCCTCCCCCCTGCGTCTTGATAGCATATGGTACCCCGGCAGCAGCACTGTCGCGCAGTTGTGAAGCTAGAAGGGAATGGGCCCTATTTGCCCTCTCATAATACTTATGTTTGGTATAGGTGAGCAGTTTTTCTACCTTAAGGACCGCAAGGTCCTTAAGACGGGAGCGTGTGTCAATTAATTGTTTCAATATGGAAACAGAGGGGTCGGAGACCAGTTTGTCCTCCAGAGAGCGAATCCGCGCAGCAAGGTCTAAAGCTTGAGCCTGGGAGTCCTTTTTCAATTTTGTTGACACCGAAATACAGTGCCCTCTAAGGACTGTCTTATGTGCCTCCCAGAGCGTAGCAGGGGAGGAGACACTACCCAAGTTGTTCAAGTTGTTAGAAAAATAGTCACGTATGCATTCCTTAAGGGAATCCCTCTGGGCAGAGTTTTTTATCAGTATTTCATTGAGTCTCCAATGGCAGACCCGACGAGGGGTATTAGGAGTCTTAAGATCAACCAGGATCGGTGCATGATCCGACCATGTGATCCCCGAGATCTCCGCTCCAGCAAGTAACCGCAAGCCCAGAATGTTTCCCAGGAAATAATCAATACGTGTATGAGTGGCATGTGGGTGGGAATAAAAGGTAAATTGTCTATCGGTTGGGTGCTTCACTCTCCAGAGGTCAAAGAGGTCATAGCGCCTCGTCAGTTGGCGGAATTTCTGAGATAACAGCACCAGGGGATGGGGTGTGGGACCAGGCCGATGTGTAGATCGATCTGTCACCGGGGATAAGGGAACATTAAAATCCCCACCTATGAGGAGAACCGGGGACACCATCCCCGAAAGTATACGGGAGATTTTTGCAAACAGTTTGTTCAGAAATGTTATCTGGCCAGTATTAGGGCAATACAGGTTGCATAGAAGTATCGGGGTGCTCTGCAATGTACCAGTCACTATCACGTATCTCCCTGACGGGTCAGACTCAGTAGGTGTAGGTAAGAACGGGCAGAGTTTAGAGATTAAGATGGCTACCCCTGCCCGTTTCTTGTCTAGAGTAGCTGAGTACAAAGTGGGGTACTGGAAGAGGGCAAACTTAAAGGAGCAGGAGCTATCATGATGCGTCTCCTGTACGAAGGCTATATCGGCTCAGAGGGACTTCAACTCCCGAAGAAGTAACCGCCTTTTCAGGTTGGAGTTCAGCCTCTTAACATTAAATGATACTAGACGCACCATGGTAGCTCAAAAGGGAAAGAGTTGCAGCAGTCACCTGACAAGGTGTATGGAAAACCACAGGCCAGGACATTGGGACGCGGATCCAGCTCAGAGTTAGGCATCATCCAGGGACCTAGGAATACTGGACGGACGGGGGTGGGGGTGGAGAGGGAAGACAAGACAAATAGAGACAAAACACAAAAGCATGAGAAATCAAGCAAACAAACAATATCTAACCAGATACGACTGTCAGCTGAAAATGGACAGTCCCCAACAGGGGGTAAATACACCGTGTATTGCAGAGAGAGGTAAATCTGTCCACCCCGAAGAACCACTACAGAAGTTCCACGGGAGCGACAAAATCCCTGTCAGGAGGGGGGGGATGGAACGGGTGGCTATCCGGAAAACTCGGGAAACGTAGCCGACTCACAATAAGTGAGAAGTCCTACAGGGAACCAGCAACAGCTAAGCCATCTCCGGGACAGCCACCACCTAGTAACACAATGTCACAGCAAAGAAGGTGCACAGAGCAAAACAATGAATATGAAACCTGGAGTCTAAGCCATTAAGCAAGAGAAGACTGCCATGGATCTATGAGGGAGGGGCGCAGTTCATAGGTGCGGTTGCCCCCGTACGCTCCTACTTCCAGGTGGAGAGTGTGGTTGGATATTCCGCCTTCGTTTGTTTCGGACTCTTTCCCACACAGGAGGGGGAGGAGATTTAGCAGGTAGCAGTTCCCAGTCGGGGAGGTCCAGGTGTGGTATTTCCAGAGCGTCACAGAACTTCGGCAGGTCGGCAGCGTGCCGCAGTATGGCATTTACCCCATTGTAGCGAACATTAAGGCTGAAAGGAAAGCCCCAACGATAGGGGATGCGTGCATCTTGCAGTGTTCGCAGCAGGGGTCGAAGCAATCGTCGTCGTTGTAGAGTCATCCAGGAGAGATCAGGCAGAAGTTGAAGTTGCGAACCTTGGAAGCTGACAGACCGCTGGTTTCTGGCGTTCTGCATAATAGATTCTTTGAGTTCAATATCAGTAATGCAACATATAACATCTCTCGGTTGGGTACTAGCATCCCTCGGTCTAAGTGCCCTATGTGCCCGATCCATCTTCACCACATGATCCGGAGGGGTCTCAAGGATTTGGTTGAAAAGGGCAGTAAGGGTGGCACGCAAATCTTCACCCTGGGGTGCTTCTGGAAGGCATCTGACCCTGATATTGTGGCGCCTCCCGCGATTATCCAAGTCCTCCAAATGCTTTTGGCACTCAGAGAGGGCTTCATTTTGAGCCTGTATGGTAGTATGCAGATCTGCTATATAGGTTCTGGTGGCATCATGTTCCTGCTCTAGGGTATCAACCCGCTGCCCAATACTTTGTAAGTGCAGCCGCAAGGTTGCAATTTCTCCCTTACAGGCATCCCTGACCTCTTGGACTAGAGATCTAAAATTATCTTTTGTAGGGATATTCTGTAGGTATTTATGCACAGAAGAAGGCAGAGCCCCAAGTGAGTCCTCTATATCGGAGGGGGAGGATGGGGAGGACGCCCAGGCTGCTGTATATTCAGGGGTGCTTTTAGCTGAGTGGGAAGTATGGAGGCCATGCCCCGGGTCTGCTAACCCCCAGTCTTGCAGATGCCCTTGAGAGGAGTGGGAGGCTGGCACCAATTTCCTTTGTTTAGGGGGTCTGGGAGGCAGTGGAGGGGAAGACGGGGGAGAGTGCGAGGCAGTACCTGCAGACCTCTCAGGTAGTGAGGGTGAAGCGTCTTTCCCCAGAGCCAAAATGGCCGCCGCCACGTGCGTGGTATAATCCTGGGAAGCATGTCCTCCCCTGGGCGAGTCCCCCTCACCTGTCGTCAAGCCAGCAGAGTCTCTGGGGGGTAAGTGCACCTCGTCCGGTGGCGCGGCTGTGCTGGGTCTGTCTTCCGGCGCTTCTCCAGAGTGTGCAGGCAGCCCGGGAGCATGGTGAGGGAGAGACGCTGCCGGCGCCATCTTGGCAGCGGTCCCGGACGGATCCCCCGTTAGGAATGCGTCCAGCGGTCCTGCGGCCGGAGCTTTCCCCTGGCTCTTCTGAGGTCCTCTCTTGCCCATGGCAGCTGGCAGGGTGCAAATATAGGGTGCTCCAGGTGAGGTAAGCACCTACAAAGCGGCTGTCCCTGACGGAGCTCCTCAGCACACGTCTTCTCGGCTCGGCATCCGGCTCCGCCCCCCCATTTTGATCTTTTAACATGTTCATAAATCGTTGTTCGTAGTTCGCCAAAAATTCGCCGATCGTTCCGTGTAAACAGTCGTCGCGCAATAGTCCGGGAATTTCAAACGGCTCCCCTTCAGCCAATCAGTGCTGCCTTGCATTGATTGGCTGAAGAGGGGAGCCGGGAATTTCAAACGGCTCCCCGTTCAGCCAATCAGTGCTGAGGAGGAGCACTGATTGGCTGAAGAGGAGCCGTTTGAAATTCCCAGCTCATCTCTTCAGCCAATCAATGCGCTGAAGAGGGGAGCCGGGGATGTCGGAAGACCTGCTGCGTGGAGCAGGTAACGTATGCTCTTGGCCGCAGCGATGGGGGCGATCAGAGCGGCGGCAGCGATCGGAGCGGGGGGGACGAGCGGAACGGCAGCGGGGGGGCGATCGGAACGGCGGGGGTGGCGAACGGGGCGGCACGGGGGGGGGGCGGGCTGCGGGCGCGCAATCGCAAAACGATTTTTCCGTACGATATATCGTACCGTCTAAACGCTGATCGTTATAAAATAAATCGTTACTTCGAAATCGTTAATCGTGCAATCGGGCCAATTATCGCTCCGTGTAAACTTAGCATTATGGTGCGTTTACACAGAGAGATTTATCTGACAGATTTCGGAAGCCAAAGCCAGGAATGGATTCGGAAAGAGGAGATATCTCAATCTTTCCTTCATGACCTGTTCCCTGTTTATTGTCCATTCCTGGCTTTGACTTTAAAAATCTGTCAGATAAATCTCTCTGTGTAAACACACCATTAAGTACATAAAGAGAATCAAACCAAACAAGTATGGCAAAAAAATTAACCCTGTCATTCATTTATTGAGGAAAATGATACAATATCACATATCTTTGAGCCAAAAAAAGAATGTAAACTTTTAGGATTGGCAGATAATTTGGTGACATTAGAGTTAGGTGTTTTTATTCAATGGGGTGACAAACAGATGTGAGTTGTTGATCAGTTATATTTAAGGCTGCTCTTAAGGGTACAAACACACGGCATATACGCTGCGTATTTACTGCTGCGATATGCGGCATATACGCTGCGTATTTACTGCTGCGATATGCAGCAAATACGCAGCAGATACGCAGCAGCTGCTTATGGTGGTTTTACACTGAGCGATAATTCGCCCAATCGCACGATTAACGATTTTGAATGAACGTTTTTTTTTTTATAACGATCAGCGTTTAGATGGAACGATACATCGTACGGAATATTCAATTTGCGATCGTTTTGCGATCGCTTAAGCCTATCTCACACATAGGGGAAATCGTTGAAAGACTGTTTACACGGAACGATCAGCGAATGTTTTGCGAACGATCAACGACGATTTGAGAACTTGTTGAAAGCTCAAAATTAACGATTTCTCGCTCGTTGCTTGATCGTTCGCTGCGTTTACACGTACCATTATCGTTCGAATTCGACTGTTATCGTGCAAATTCGAACGATACATCGTTCCGTGTAAAACCACCATTAGAGGGTGGCGAGTCTAGGTACTGGCTGCATTTATTTCTTGATAATTGTGGCCATCACCTGGACTCGTCACACCTTAAAGTGCCACTCCAGGTGTTGGCTGCAGTGAGTAAATGCATGCAGCAATCGCAGGTCCAAATCACAGAATATCACATCTACATCGATTGTGGTGTTTAATGCTGCGTTTACACGAAACGATAATTGGCCCAATCGCACGATTAACGATGTCGAAGTAACGATTTTTTTCATAACAGCTTTTAGACGGTACGATATATCGTACAGAAAAATTGTTTTGCGATCGTTTTGCAATCGCTTAAGCCTATCTCACACATTGGTTATATCGGCAAACAACTGTTCACACGGAACAATCTGCGAATTTTTTGCGAACGATCAATGATGATTTAAGAACATGTTCAAAGATCAAAATTTCTCGCTCGTCGTTTGATCGTTGGCTGCATTTACACGTACGATTATCGTTCGAATTCGATCATTATTGTGCAAATTCGCATGATAATCATTCTGTGTAAATGCAGCATTAAGGGAACCAATCACGCTAAAAACGGCCATAAAGGTAAGGAAACGTGCTGGTTCCTCACCCAGCACGCTTCCCAAACTTGCCCCTGTACCCTGTGTACCATGTACATACAGACCACAAAATTAGTTTAGTTATCTCCCGCTCTGTATGTAAATTACCTGCTAAGTAGATCAGATCAGCAATCTTCTCATAGAATCTGCCTCACGCAGACTCTATGAGAAGAGTGCCAATAATATTGATCTAGGACATAGCATTGATTAGCAAATTAAAATTATTTTTTTTTTAAACTCCCCCATTGAAAGTTTAAATCACCCCCTTTCTCAGTATACGAATGAAAATATGTAAAAAAATAAATAAATAAATAAATAAACGTGAGAGATGAGCAAATTTACAGTAGGAACGAGGCGAATTGGTTTGTTCCTATCTGCATTCTGCTCATCAGGCTGCAGGCTTTGAAGTCTGCTCCGCTCTGTGTGGCTCCTCCCAATGTGCTGGAAAAAGATGGATCCAGTCCAGGGAAACTTCTCCCAAGATCCATCTTTTCCCAGCACAATCTGCCTATTCCACAGCTCGATGATCACGCAGCAAGGGCTGCACCAACGTCATTAGTGATGTCTGGGCTGCGTATATAGAAAATACTAAAGTAATACTTGCATGTCCATGCTCCCAGTGTTCTCCTGGCTTCTCACCATAGTTGCCCCTGGTACATCTGTGCAGTAGCAGGCCATTCAGCCAATCACTATTCAAAACAGGACAGCGCCGTGGCCATTGATTGGCTGAGCAGCCTGTCACTTTAGAGACGGCCTCAGAAGCTTCAGTGATCCCAGTAATTTCAGCATGGTGTCAGCTATATGTTACAATTTATGGTGTGGGCTCAGCTGCAATGTTAGCCTTATAAGGCTGCATTCACGTGTCCGTAGATTTTGCGTACCTACACACAGTGAATGCATGCAATGGATTCTTTCCCCCGCCCGCCATGGTGTATCAATATCATGCCAGCAGTGGGGAAACTCTTAGAATCGCTGCGGCGATTCATCAGTGCCGCGGCAATTCAAAGAGTTTCTCTGCTGCTGGCATGATACTGATACATCATGCCAGACGGGGCAACAATCCATTGCATACATTCACTGTCCGTTGGTCCAAAAAAATGTATAGATGCGTGAATGCAGCCTAAGGTATGGTACATCCTCTAGATTTTATACACAGAATATACTTGAGGAAAATCTGCAGTGTTGGATTTTTGCACCATGCACCACCTTTTGCACCTGTTTTTGTAGGGTCTCCTGAGGGCATAGCAGGAGGGTTGTGGCCGTGACCAACCTGACACATTAACAATAATTTACACCATAAAACAGCTGTAAATTGTAGCTGAGATTTTTAAAGCCAAAGCCAGGAACAGACCATAAACAGGGAACGGGTCATAAAGGAAAGACCGAGATTTCTCCTTTTTTCAAATCCATTCCTGGTTTTGGCTTCCAAAATCTGTCAGATAAATCTGCCTGTGTAAATGCACCATTAGATTCATAAATAAGAAGGTCTTTGCTGAAAACAAAAAGAGTATTGTTGATATATATAGCCATGTAATTGGTTGCATGCTGTCACCTGTTGACAAACAGGGCAACAGAGTACAGCTGGTCAACTGATTGATGGCTAGACATATGGCTTCGCACCTCTGCTGGAAGTTAAACTTATGTCAGCTTTGAGTTATATGTGAAATCAGCTACTTGTACGTAAGCTTTACTCACACATCAAATACTTTGACGAAACTTTTTAAACATATTAAGGTTACACACAGAAGTATCTCTAGAGATGAGCAAACCTGCCGAGGTTCTGGTTCGTATGAACCTAAACTCTTGGCTTCTGACTGCCGCTGTCTGCCCGCTCAGTGGAGAGGGTGGATACAGCCGGAGGACCGCCTGAAAAACTGGGATACAGCCATAGCCATAGGCTGTATGCCAGTTTTCCAGGCGGTCCTCAGGTTGTATCCACCCTCTCCACGGAGGGGGCAGACAGCGGCAGTAAGAAGCCGAGAGTTCAGGTTCATACGAACCCGAACCTCAGCCGGTTCGCTCATCTCTAAGTATCTCAAATCCATAATCTCTGCCAATTTCTTTTTTATTTATTTAAATAAACATCACATCTAACCTAATAAAAGAGGAACATTTCCCCTAGTTTTCTCTCCCCAACAAGATGGCATACTTATTTTTAACAACTCATGGAAGAGATTAAGAAACTGAAATACACGAATAAATAAAAGCAGTGTACTCAGCCATGTTAAGGCTTTGATCTCTCAAATCAGATTTATCTTTGGTGAAGGCTTACCTAATCTCAAAGAATGGGGCCGGATCATACCTGTATATCTTAGAGTACAAACACACACAGCAGATACACAGCAGATTTGATGCTGTGTTCAGTTATTTAGATCTAATCTGCTGCGTATCTGCTGCGTATCGCAGCAGTAAATACGCAGCGTATATGCCGTGTGTGTTTGTACCCTTAATGTGCATCAAAGCTGCCTAGACCATTATCATAAGTGAACTGAAGCTAAAGGGACTTTTTTTAATTATTGTTTGTTCGTTTTACTTATGTGTTATTTCTCAGTTGTAAAGCACTGTGAGGCTATGTTCACACTACGTAAAAGCCATCGGCAACAATGGCCGTACTTTATGCGCCTGTGAACACTGCCTCTACTTCAATGGGATCCCGGCCGGAGCGTATACACATTGTATACGCTCCAGCCGGGATCCCGTGCGGCGCCGCAAATAACTGACATGTCAGTTTTCTGCGGCCGCAATTCATTGAATTGGAAACTTAGGAAACCCTGTCAGTTCACACAATAAAGCGAGCGGCTTTGTGGGAGGTTCTGATGCGGCCGGCCGGAAAAATAAGTTTTAGGGACAATGACCTCATTGATGAATTGTTGAATAGCTACCTCTGCTTTGTGTTTTTCAGATATAGTTAGACCTAGCACTGTCTCAGCCCTGGAGTCTACAGAGGCCAACATTTCAGAGGAACTTGCCCGTTTAGGGTGCGTTCACATGTACAAGATCCGCAGCAGATTTGATGCTGTGTTCAGTTATTTAGATCAAATCTGCTGTGGATTTGCTGCGGATCCGCACCATCAAATCCACTGAGATACTGTCAGGAACGGCTAGGGAAGACACAGACAGTGCGGTCCCTGATGCTGAACCCACCCCAACTGTCTCTACCTATTTGCTGCACTCTGCTCTAGGTGGCAGCTGGCAACTGGGCAGCATTCCCTGTACTGCAGCAAGTGATTACACAAAAATGAGAAAAGACAATACAAAGCACAAAAAGGGGTTGTCAGCGGTCCAAGTCGGCAAAATACGGGAAGCAAAGGTACCAAATCGGTATCTGGAAGAGTAGTCGAGGTCACAAAAGCCAAAGGTCAAAATACACTGGATAGTCAGGTCACAAATGCTAGATCTCCGGGAAAATGTTAGCTAACCTTGCTAAAGGACGTAGCCCTACTACACATATCTCTGCTCTCAAAGATACAGCGGGTAATATACAAAAAGATCCTAAAGTCATATCACAACTTTTACAACAATTTTACCGCTCACTATATTCCAAAGATAGGCTTGATCTAGCTGCTGGTAAGAACTTTCTAGAGTCATTAACTCTACCTTCTCTTGATACACCTTCTCTTGATTCTCTCAACGCCCCAGTCACATTGGAGGAAATTACTGCCACTATCTCTACACTTAAAAATAACAAAGCTCCAGGCCCTGATGGCTATAGTGCGGAATTTTATAAATCTATCTTCTGTCATCTCTCCCACCCTTCTTTCTACTTTCCAAACATGCTCCCCTCAGGAGATACTGCATATATCAAAATACTACATAAACAGGGGAAGGATCCGACATCTCCTAATTCGTACAGGCCAATCTCTTTAATAAATTTAGACCTAAAATTGTTGGCAAAGATTATGACCAATAGATTGGCAGACATCCTACCATCACTAATAGGCAGCCATCAAGTTGGCCTTATAAAAGGACGTTCTGGTGTCACTAATATAAGAACGGTACTAGTGGCCCAGTCTGGTGTCCAATCTGGGGGTCGTTCCAGCCACTCTCCGGGTCTGTTGGCAATTGACGCCGAAAAGGCTTTTGATAATATCAGCTGGGAGTGGCTGGACATGACCTTAACAAAATTTGGTATCACAGGTCAACTCAAAGATTTACAATATACACATCTCCGAAAGCTAGAATTCATACCCCGGGTTTCCTTTCAGATAGCTTTCCCTTACAAAAAGGTACCAGACAGGGTTGCCCCCTATCCCCTCTATTGTTCAATTTGGCGATGGAGCCTCTTGCTAGATATCTTATTTCTTCTGACTTTTTCTCAGGCATACGGGTTGGTTCCCAAATCATCAAAGTTACATGCTTTGCTGATGATACTTTAATATATTTAGATAACCCAGATCTACATGTTCCAGCAGTATTAGATGCCTTAAAATTGGTTCCTTCTCTGGGTATAGAATCAATATACATAAAAGTCAACTTCTTTACCTAACTCCACATAAGAGGTCTACTTCGGGTCCTGCAGGGGTCTCCATTGCTAAATCCTATATTACTTATCTTGGAATCCAGATTGGCAGAACTCCCTCCTCACTATATTCCCTGAACTATCACCCTATAATTAAGAGAATAAAACAAGATCTCCAGAGATGGAAATCTCTACCATTTACAATTCTAGGCCGTACCCACTTAATCAAAATGATGTGTTTTTGAAAACTGTTATATCCAATGCAAACAATACCCCTTTACTCAAACATTCTGACGTTTCCCTACTCCAATCATATTTAACTAAATTTATTTGGCAATCAAAGAGACCTCGTATTGCCTATTCCACTCTCTGTCTCCCTACTTCTAAAGGTGGCGCTCAATGCCCAGATATTAGATTATATAATTTAGCCTCTCTCTTTCGCCATGCTAAAGATTGGATTATGGACACGTCATATTTCTCCAATATTTTAATTGAGAAAGCTTTAGCAGCACCTTGGCATTTACCCACCCTGCTACATGCTAAATTACCAGAACTCCCCCCAGAAATTAAGAGAAGTGTTATCTTTAAAGACACCATTGCCACATGGAAGGCGATAAATATATGGTTTACCCCTTTTGCCTATCGAAAAGATTTCCTCTGTGGCATTCACCACTTTACCCACCTGACTCAGACAAATTGGATTACTCAGAGTGGCAGAGTGCACGTTTCTTCTGTTGGGGATCTGCTGGATACTAATTCCAACACTTTCTTATCGTGCGATATCGTCAGAACACGATTTAAATTGTCTTCATTTCATTTACCTCAATACGATTCTATAATTGAATTTCTTACTTCCAGAGTACGGGACATAGCAGAAGCAGAAAGTGATACAGAATTTGATAATCTATTCCCAACACCACCGGTTCATAATTCTTTATCACATACATATGGAGAACTTAGATCACGCTCTCAAAAAAATTTATCTAGACATTTTTTTTTTTAAAAAATGGTCCGCCGTAATTTTTTCAGAGGATCTGACCCAACAAATATTGAGAGGATCTCAACTAGTGCATTCTGCCACTCCTAATGTGGTTCTACGTGAAATACATTTCTGCTTTATACACAAGGCAATATATGCCTTTAATATTCCTTTTTCCAACTCCCACACTTCTCACATAAACAGTTGCCCGAAATGTTTACTTCCTAAAGCAGACTTGTTTCATTGTGCCTGGGCCTGCACGCGAGTGCAGGAATTTTGGGACTCTGTGCGGCTCTATCTTTTGTCCACTTGGGGCCATGCCATACCACTTCTCCCTCTTAGTTATCTTTTTCATTTTATTGATATAGACTCTACTACTCCCTCTCCTAAATTACTCACTTCTAAAGGAATTCATTTAACTCTATTAGTTTCCCTGAAATGTTTATGAAGACACTGGATACTGGATACTCTACCAGACATTTCTGAGGTAATCTCCGCTCTGAAGGAGATCTTTCATTGGGAACTTTTGGATGTATTGCGCACCAAAGAAAAATCAACAAAAACATTTATGTCCAAATGGACACAATTTCTAATTCATGATTTTACTATAGAAGAGAGAGACTCTGTCATTAATCAATTTAAGGACACTGATTGGTATTGCATGGCCGCCCAAAAGGGAACTCTGGGAGCACTCTAAATTTCTTAAGCTTTTCCCTTTCTCTGTTAAGACGATTCTCTCCATTCTATTGGTAGCATATTTGAATATCTGACATTTATACCATGTTTTTGGCTGGGTTCACACTATGTATATTTGAGGCTGTATTTGTGAGGCTGTATAGCAACCAAAACCAGGAGTGGATTGAAAACACAGAAAGGCTATGTTCACATAATGTTGTAATTGAGTGGATGGCCGTCATTTAATGGCAAATTTTTGCTGTTATTTTAAAACAACGGCTGTTATATTGAAATAATGGCAGTTATTTACCGTTATATGACGGCCATCCACTCAATTTCAACATTGTGTGAACAGAGCCTTTCTGTGTTTTCAATCCACTCCTGGTTTTGGTTGCTATGAGGACCTGACTTGAGGACCAAATACTGCCTGAAGTATACAGTGTGTGAACCCAGCTTAAAGGTGATATTATAGGTTACTATTTTTCTACCTATGTTTTTTGGTAAGACTACATTGTATTGTATATGATAATATATCTTTTAAGGTTATTACAAAGGCTCATTGTATCTGTATGATATTGTAAACATACAATCCTTTGTTGTAGTAATGAATTTTCAATATGTATGTTCAAATATTACATAAGCCACTAATAAAATATTGTAAAAAAAAAAAAAATGCTAGATCAAGGAGGCACTAGGGGACTAGGCTCTATCGCAGGCAAAGAACTTGAGGCAAGTGAAAATACTTATAGGACTAGAAGGCCTAGCCCAGATACCGACAGCTACCTGGGAAAGTCAGTTGTCAGTCAAATCACTGTGATTACAGTGACCCCCTCCCCTGAGAAGGGGCCTCTGGACCTAAAGGCTTACAGATGAAATTTCCTAAGCAAGTCAGGGTATGAAGATCTTGTGCAGATACCCAAGTACGCTCAACAGTGCCATAACCCCTCCAGTGGATCAGAAATTGGCCAAAGTTGCACATTCTCCTAGAGTTTAGGATGCGCTCAAACTCGATTTCTCCTTGGACAACCACTGAAGAGGGAGGAGACCGTGCGATCACTAGGAGAGGAGTGTATTTTTTCAACAGACTCTTATGAAAGACTTGATGTACTCTCAATCAGTGCCGCAACTGTAATTTGTATGAGACCAGATTGAGGATCTCAACGATGGGAAAGGGTCCAATATATCTGGGGGCAAAACTTAGCAGATGAAACACGGAGATGCAGATTTTTGGTTGATAGCCACACCCTCTCCCCCACAACGTATTCGGGTCCAGGACGGCACTTACGCTGTTGCCATAATCTCTGCCCACACTGTGCACTGTTTTTTGTTAGTTCTTTGATGTATGGAGAGTGTATTTCGAGGTCTGGTAGTGCCGAGTATCTAGAGTGGAATGCATAGTTTTAGAAGAACGGCGTCTGTTGGGTAGAGGCGTTCACATGGTTGTTCAAAGCGAATTCTTTCATGGGTAGTTACTCAGACAACTTGCATTGATTGTCAGCTACATAGCATCTAAAATACTGAATTACAGACTGGTTTATTTGCTCCCTCTGACCATCAGTCTCTGGATGGAACGCAGACGAATATGACAATGAAATACCCAGCAAATCACAGAATGCCTTCCAAAACCTAGATACAAATTGTACACCACGGTCAGAGACTATATTGACGGGTATTCCATGCAGTCTAAGGATATGACGCGTGAACAGTTTAGCTTGAGTTTTGGCATTAGGTAGATTCCTTAACCCTTAGACGACCCAGGGCGTATAGTTACACCATGGAAGTCTGCCCCTAGACGAACTTGGGCGTAACTGTACGCACTGGGTGTTTCTCCGGCTATGAAGCGTGCTCCGGAGTGGACCTCACCGGTAATGACACGCTGCAGCGATCGCGCTGCCGCGTGTCATTAACTACTTAAACGCCGCGGCGTTTAAGTGTAAGTCACAGGGGGAGTCCCCTGTCACTTACTGATCGAGACCCCCGCAGTGTGACTGCGGGGGTCCCGATCGGTAAAACGGACTGCCGGAGGTTTTTTACCTGCCTCCGTGCGGTCCGATCGGCGATCTGCTGCACTAAGCCTGCACAGGCAGGCTCAATGAGCAGATCGCCGATAAAACTGATCAATGGCCTATGGCATAGCAATGATCAGTGTAAAAATCTAAGTACTGGATGTAAAGGTCCCCCAAAGGGACTTCAAATGTGTAAAAAAAAAAAGTTAAAAACACTAACACACTACCCCAAAGCCCCTCCCCCAATAAAAGTTGAAATCACCCCCCTTTCCCATTATATAAATAAAACATATAAAAATAAATAAACAAATAAACATATAATATACCGTAGCGTGTGTAATTGTCCAATCTATTAAAATATAACAAGCATAATTGCGAACGGTAAACGGCGTACACGAAAAGAGGGAAAAAAGTGCGCGGATTACCGATTTTATGTTACATTATATATAAAAAAAATAATAAAAAATGATCAAAACGTCCGATCTTCACAAATATGGTATTAATAAAAACTAGAGATCATGGCGGAAAAAATGACACCCCATACAGCGCCGTAGGTAAATAAATAAAACTGTTATAAGCGTCACAATAGGCCCATTTTATTTATAATTAATTGCCAAAAAAAAGGATTTCATTTAAAAAAAATATTTAACATTAGAGAATCTGTGTAAACCTGGATATGGTTGTGTCCGGACTGACCTACAGAATAATTGTATAATGTCGCTTTTACCATATAGTGCATTATGTAGACACAGGAACCCCCCCAAACGTTACCATATTGCATTCTTTTTTACGATTTCACCTATTTATATCTTCATAAATAATAATTTTGGAATTCCATCATACATGTTATGGTAAAATGAAAGACGCCATTACACAGTACAACTATTCCTGTAAAAAACAAGACCTTACATGGCCTGTAGAAAGAAAAACTGAAAGTGCTAGAGCTCTTTGAAGGGGAGGAGGAAAAAACAAAAACACTAAGATCAAAATTTGCACGGTCCACTGGGCCATTTGGGCCTGGTCCTCAAAGGGTTAAAGCCAAGTGGCACATTTTACTAAAACGATCCACAACAACCCAGAGCACGATTTTCCCTTGTGACTGAGGGAGATCGGTAACAAAATCTATCGAAAGATGGGACCACGGACGAGCATGCAAGGGCATGGGTTGCAACTAACCTTCGGGTAGAGACCTTGGGGGTTTAGCCCGAGCACAAGTTTCACAAGATTTGACAGATTCTACTATGCAGGCCACCAACACAAGTGGGACAGTAGGTAACCCGTGCCAGCAATACCAGGATGACCTGCCAGAGTGGACGCATGTACTTCTCTCAGAACCGCTAGCTTCAGATTCAGCTGCACAAACAACTTATCAGGGGGAACACCTGGTGGCACATCCCCCTGGGAGTTCAGGATAGCATTGGTAAGATCGACGGCCATGCTAGCCAGAACAGTGCCAGGGGGTAGGATAGTTTCGGGTCCTTAATGATTTTGCAGTCCCTGAAACTTCTGGACAGAGCGTCAGCTTTAAAATTTTTAGTACCGGGATGGTAAGTAACAATAAAGTCAAAACGGAGAATAATTAAGGAGAATTTCCTGGAGAAGTAAGCTACAGGCCGCAGATTAGTAAATGGTTCCCTACTCTGGGACAATACTGCCCCCACAACAGATTCGGATGCATCAACCTCTACCACAAATGGCTGTCACAAATGTCAGGATGCACCAATACAGGGGCAGAGAAAAAACTGCGTTTTAACTGTTCAAAAGCCATCTCAGCCAGGAATTTGGGTTTGGACCTTTCCTAGTGAGATCAGTTAGTGGTTTAACAATAAGTGAGAAATTCCTAATAAACTTCCTATAGGAATTTGCAAACCCAAGGAACCTCTGGAGTTCTTTTAAGGTAGTGGGTCTAGCCCATTCCAAGACCACTGACACCTTTTTGAGGTCCATTTGGACTTATTCAGGAGTGATAACGTACCCCAGGAACCCAATATCCTGAACCCTGAACAAACATTTAGATAAAGTGAGAAAAAAACTGCATACACCATAATTATGCTAAAATATAATGACAGCTTGAAAGACACTCTACCTTGTCCATATTTATCGTGTTGGGACAAAAATGCAGAAGGAACCTGACGGGGAACAGTCCACAGCAACAAATCCACAAATGAAAAAATGTTCAAATGTTCCAGCAAAAAAAGTCCTTAAAAACACTTACTTTATTGTAGAAAAACTTCCATAAAACACGGCATGTGAACAGGTACGTGTAAGCTAGACGCATATTCGGCTGTTAGCTAAGCTGTGATAAAGGCTGGTAACAGCCGAAACGCGTCTAGCTTACACGTACCTGTTCACATGCTGTGCTTTAAGGAAGTTTTTTCTACAATAAAGTAGGTGTTTTTAAGGACTTTTTTTTGCTGGAACATTTTTTCATTTGTGGAAACATTTAGATACCTTAGCACAAAGGGCATTCTTACGAAGTCTGGACGAGACCTCACGTACATGTTTAACATGTGACTCCCTATCTGGAGAATAGATAAGGATATCATGCAAGTAGACCACTACAAACCGACCAAACAGATAATGGAAGATATCGTAAATAAACCTCTGGAAGAGAGTGGGAGCGTTACTCAGCCCGAATGGAATAAATAAGTATTCAAGGTGCCCTTCAGGAGTATTGAATGCCGTCTTCCATTCGTCACCAACTCTGATACGAATCAGGTTGCATGCGCTCCGAAGGTCAATTTTTGAGAACCAGCGGGCGTCTACCATCTGGTTAAGCAGATCTGGGATCAGAGGGAGTGGATGCAGGTCTTTGATGGTTATTTTATTAGGCTCCCTATAGTCAATGCAGGGGCTCAGTCCTCCAACTTTTTTTTCCACAAAAAAGAATCCTTCACCCATTAATGACACCGAAGGCTAATGTGACCCTTCCTCAGTCTGTCCTGTATGTACTTGCGCATGGAGGGGAAAGGTTAAAAATACGATCTTTAGGAAACTTGGACCCAGACACAAGATCGATGGCCCAGTCGTACGGCCGGTAAGGAGGCAAGGCTAACGATGTCCATGCAGTCCTTACTGCCTGATTATTGGGCCGTCTAATAACAGATTAGAAAAAAAGAACATGTTTCAGTATGTGGCTCGAATAAGTAAAAGAAATTCTAATCAACACATTCCCTTCAAGCAAATGAGAAGACTGATAAAGCTGGGCCACTGTACAGTAAAACTAACATGAACTTTATTTTGCTGGTCAGAATGATTATAGCAATATCTAAATGTGCTGTTCTCCACACCTTCCACAAGCTTAGATGCCGTAAAAAACTTGTTTGTGTCTTCTTTCTGCTCTAAAATTGCTTCATTTAATTGGTGGACAGTGCCCAGAGGTGTAGCTAGGCTCTCCTGCACCCGGGGCAAAGATTCAATTTGGCGCCCCCCCCCCCCCCCCCTGGATGCGCAGTAAGAACAGGGGGGCCTATGTATGTATGTATATAATGTATATATATATATATTTTTTTTTTATTTATTTATTTTTTTTTTTTGGGGGGGGGGGGTACAAACACACTTGGCGTATCCGCAGCGAGTTTCTTGCTGCTAATACGCAGCGAAACTCACTGCGGATCCCATCCCTGTTTATACAAACTCGCAGCCCACCCCGTTAACCCGCCAGCCGCCGGAGACTATACATTACCGGGTCCCCGCTCCTGCTTGCTTCGGCGGTTCCTGGTGTCTTCACGTCCCACTCGGCCAGTCAGTGCACTGCGGCGGGGCAGCGCACTGATTGGCCGAGCGGGACATGCCGAGCGGGACATGCCAGGAACCGCTGAAGCAAGCAGGAGCGGGGACCTGGTAATGTATAGTCTCCAGCAGCGGCGAGTTAAAGGGGCGGGCTGCGGACAAACTCGCAGCAGGGATGTACATCCTTGCTGCATGTTTGTCTGCCATTGAAAGTATAGGGCCGGGATACGCGAGTCTCGCTGTGGATATGCCAAGTGTGTTTGTAGTCTTTATAAAGTGTAGATGAGCGATTCGGTCATCTCTACTGGCAGTGTGGTGTTCACAATATGGGATACATAATGTCATATTTACTGTGTACCTGGAATGTTCCCATGTTACCTTAACGGAGGCGCCTTTACCTCCGCTCCCTGCTGTCAGTACCTGAGGAGGCGCCGTTGTCTCTGCTCCCTGCTGTCTGTACCTGCGGAGGCGCCATTGTCTCCGCTCTGCTGTCTGTACCTGAGGAGGCACTGTTGTGTCTGCTCCCTGCTGTCTGTACCTGAGGAGGCGCCGTTGTCTCTGCTCCCTGCTGTCTGTACCTGTGAATTAGAAGGCAAAGCTTCCTGATCTATCTCCATTGTGACCCCAGTGTAATGTGATTCTATGGTGCCGTCTCCTAATGCACAGGTACGCTCAGCAGTAGAGTTGATGGAACTTCGGGAAATCCTAGGTTCAATTGAACTCGAACATTCACAAACCTGCCGCATTAGATTGCTGATGCCTTCCTGCAGGGCCGTTTCTAGAGGCGGGCGGGCCGGGCGACCGCACGGGGCGCCACCAGCTAGTGGGCGCTGGTGGCACCCCAGGCCGCCCGCCCGCTCCATCACTTGCCCCTGCGCCCCTTTGCCCCATCACCTGGCTGGCAATACTGGCGCCCGAACGCAGCTCCGCCCCCTCCCCGGACTGCGCCGACCCAGCCGAGCACTCTGCATGCGGCAGGCCGCGGCAGACATCTTCTCCCTCGAGCAGGCGCTGCTCGGCTGGGTCGGCGGGGTCTGGGAAGGGGGCGGAGCTGCGTTGGGGCGCCAGTATTGCCAGCCAGGTGATGGAGAAAGAAGATGTGTGCGGCGGCGGCCTGCTTCTTGCAGGCTGGAGAGAAGAGAGAGGGACCCGCCGCATGCCAGAATAAGGCGAGTATAATGTGGTTTTTTTTGTTGTGTGTGTGTGTGTTAAGCAATACAGGGGGAAATATTACTATGGGAGGGGAGCAGAACATGGGGGGAATATTACTATGGGGGGGAGCAAAACATGGGGGGAATATTACTATGGGGGGGAGCAGAACATGGGGGGAATATTACTATGGGGGGGAGCAGAGCATGGGGAGGAAAATTACTATGGGGGAGCAAAGCATGGGGGAATATTACTATGGGGGGAACAGAGCATGGGGGGAATATTACTATGGGGGGAGCAGAGCATGGGGGGAATATTACTATGGGGGGGAGCAGAGCATGGGGGGAATATTACTATGGGGGTGGGGCAGAGCATGGCGGTATTATTACTATGGGGGGGAGCAGGGGGGACTATTACTATGGGGGGAGCAGAGCATGGGGGGAATATTACTATGGGATGGAGCAGAGCGTGGGGGGAATATTACTATGGTGGGGAGCAGAGCAGGAGAAGGGAATATTACTATGGGGGAGCAGAGCATGGTGGGACTATTACAATGGGGAGCAGAGCACAGGGGAAGGAATATTACTATGGGGGGAGCAGAGCATGGGGGGAATAATACTATGGGGGGAGCAGAGCATGGAGGGAATATTACTAAGGGGGTAGAGCAGAGCATGGGGGAAATATTACTATGGGGGGAGCACAGGGGGGAATATTACTATGGGGGAGCATGGGGGGAATATTACTATGGGGGACCACAGGGGGGGGGAAATTACTATGAGGGTGAGCAGAGCTCAGGGGGGGAATATTACTATGGAGGGCGCCTAGGGGGGATTATTACTATGGGGGGAAGCACAGAGGGGATTATTAGTATGGGGACAGCACATGGGGGATTATTAGTATGGGGACAGCACAGGGGATTTTTTTCTATGGGGGCAGAGTACAGGGGAGGATTATTACTATGGGGACAGCACAGGGGGGATTTTTTCTATGGGGACGGCACAGAGGGGATTATTATAATGGGGACAGCACAGAGGGGGATTATTACTATGGGGTAGAGTATAGGGGAGGGATATTACTATGGGGTAGAGCACAGGGAGGATTATTAGTATGGAGACAGCATGGGTGGATTATTAATATGTGGACAGCACAGGTGGTATTACTACTATGCGGCAGAGCACAGGGGAATTATTACCATTGAGGCACTGCACAGGGAGCATTATTATATAGAGGCAATTATATTATATGGAGGCAAAGCAGGTGGCATAATTACTATATTAGGGTACAGCAGGGGGCATTATTACTATATGTGGTACAACAGGAGACATTATTACTATATGGGTGTACAGCAAGGGATCCTACATACAGGAGGCAACCCATATACCTATTAACTCTACTGCACATGACACAAAAAAGTAGAAGTTTTTGTAAAAGTGCAGAGCCTAAGATTTGGTTTGTCTGGCAGGTTCAAAAGAGATGAATTGTAGCTGCAAGAAACTGTCATGGAGGCCGGGGCCAGATGGAGAGGAAAAGGAAAGTGAACAAAGAAGAAGTCACCTGTGAGTCACTGAATGCCTTTTTTTTTTGTTTTAAAGGGTTGAATAACTGTGCTCTATGCCATAGTACACACACTGCTTCTCCTTAGCAACAACCCCCCCCCCCCCCCCGACATCACTTGAGGGGGGGGGGGGGGCGCTTTTAGCAAGATTCGCCCTGTAGTTAAAATTACCTAGAAACGGCCCTGCCTTCCTGGTCCGTGGGGAAGTAGGAGAGTGCCCGAGTACCGACAGGAATTCCTGGATTCAGCCTAGGTAATAGGAATTCCAGTTGGTACCCGGGATGTGTCCTCCTTCCCCACGGACCAGGAAGGTATCAGCTATCTAATGCGGCAGGTTCGTGAATGTTCAAGTTCTATAGAACCCAGGATTTCCCGAGGTTCCATCAACTCCACTCAGCAGCGGAGACAACAGCAGTAACACCTCCAGTAGGGTATTCCATCACCTTCGGTAAGGTATTCCGTCACCTCCAGTAAGGTATTCCATCACCAAATTCAAAATAGAAATAATTTAGAAAAATGACAGGTACAGGTGCTTTATAGATTGGCGTAGGGAACCTTGGCTCCCCAGCTGTTGCAAAACTACAACTCCCATCATACATGGACAGTCAAAGCTAAAACTTTGGCTGTCCAGACATGATGGGAGTTGTAGTTCTTCAACAGCTGGAGAGCTAAGCTTCCCTACCCCTGCAGATAGTAGGTAAGGTTTATATAAATGTGATATATATATATATATATATATATATATATATATATATATATATTTGGATAGGGCACTTATTAAGGGGCCACTAAATAGACACTGGACCCAACTCTTTTGTGTGTCTCCCCCCCCCCCCCCAGAATAGTGTCACCCTGTACCCCCCCCCCTGTACCTCCTCCCCAGACTGTGTACCCCTGATTGTCCTCCCCTTCCCACACGGTAGATGCTAGAATGTATCCTCTCCTTTGAGTTGTGGTGTCACCAGGAGGGGCGGGGCCTCGACCGGAAGTAGGAAGTAGTGAGCTGCTGCACCATTCACTGTGCAGAAACAGAGTGAAGGAAGCTGCAATATCCATAGTAGCATGGAGGGGTATACAGGGGGAGAGGACGGGTGTGTGTGTGGTCTGTATACAGGGGGAGAGGACTGGTGTGTGGGGTCTGTATACAGGGGGAGAGGACTGGTGTGTGGGGTCTGTATACAGGGGGAGAGGACTGGTGTGTGGGGTCTGTATACAGGGGGAGAGGACTGGTGTGTGGGGTCTGTATACAGGGGGAGAGGACTGGTGTGTGTGGTCTGTATACAGGGGGAGAGGACTGGTGTGTGGGGTCTGTATACAGGGGGAGAGGACTGGTGTGTGGGGTCTGTATACAGGGGGAGAGGACTGGTGTGTGTGTGGTCTGTATACAGGGGGAGAGGACTGGTGTGTGGGGTCTGTATACAGGGGGAGAGGACTGGTGTGTGGGGTCTGTATACAGGGGGAGAGGACTGGTGTGTGGGGTCTGTATACAGGGGGAGAGGACTGGTGTGTGGGGTCTGTATACAGGGGGAGAGGACTGGTGTGTGGGGTCTGTATACAGGGGGAGAGGACTGGTGTGTGGGGTCTGTATACAGGGGGAGAGGACTGGTGTGTGGGGTCTGTATACAGGGGGAGAGGACTGGTGTGTGGGGTCTGTATACAGGGGGAGAGGACTGGTGTGTGTGTGGTCTGTATACAGGGGGAGAGGACTGGTGTGTGGGGTCTGTATACAGGGGGAGAGGACTGGTGTGTGGGGTCTGTATACAGGGGGAGAGGAATGGTGTGTGTGGTCTGTATACAGGGGAGAGGACTGGTGTGTGTGGAGTCTGTATACAGGGAGAGGACTGGTGTGTGTGGAGTCTGTATACAGGGAGAGGACTGGTGTGTGTGGGGTCTGTATACAGGGGAGAGGACTGGTGTGTGGGGGGTCTATATACAGGGGGAGAGGACTGGTGTGTGGGGTCTGTATACAGGGGGAGAGGACTGGTGTGTGTGGAGTCTGTATACAGGGGGAGAGGACTGGTGTGTGGGGTCTGTATACAGGGGGAGAGGACTGGTGTGTGTGGAGTCTGTATACAGGGGGAGAGGACTGGTGTGTGGGGTCTGTATACAGGGGGAGAGGACTGGTGTGTGGGGTCTGTATACAGGGGAGAAGACTAGTGTGTGGGGGATCTATATACAGGGGGAGAGGACTGGTGTGTGGGGGGTCTATATACAGGGGGAAAGGACTGGTGTGTGTAGTCTGTATACAGGGGAGAGGACTGGTGTGGGGTCTATACAGGGGAGAGGACTAGTGTGTGGGGGGGGTCTGTATACAGGGGGAGAGGACTGGTGTATGGTCTGTATACAGGGGGAGAGGACTGGTGTGTGGGGGGTCTGTATACAGGGGGAGAGGACTGGTGTGGGGTCTGTATATAGGGGGAGAGGACTGGTGTGTGGGTTCTATATACAGGGGAGAGGACTGGTGTGTGGGGGGTCTATATACAGGGGGAGAGGACTGGTGTGTGTGGGGTCTGTATACAGGAGGAGAGGACTGGTGTGTGGGGGGTCTGTATACAGGGGGGAGCACTGGTGTGGGGGGGTCTGTATACAGGGGGAGAGGACTGGTGTGGGGGGTCTGTATACAGGGGGAGAGGACTGGTGTGTGGGGTCTGTATACAGGGGGAGAGGACTGGTGTGTGAGGTCTGTATACAGGGGGAGAGGACTGGTGTGGGGGGGGTCTGTATACAGGGGGAGAGGACTGGTGTGGGGGGTCTGTATACAGGGGGAGAGGACTGGTGTGGGGGGTCTGTATATAGGGGGAGAGGACTGGTGTGGGGGGTCTGTATACAGGGGGAGAGGACTGGTGTGTGGGGGGTCTGTATATAGGGGGAGAGGACTAGTGTGTGGAGTCTGTATACAGGGGAGAGGACCGGTGTGTGGAGTCTGTATACAGGGGGAGAGGACTGGTATGTGGGGTCTGTATACAGGGGGAGAGGACTGGTGTGTGGGGTCTGTATACAGGGGAGAGGACTTGTACATGGGGTCTGTATACAGGGGGAGAGGACTGGTGTGTGGGGTCTGTATACAGGGGGAGAGGACTGGTGTGTGGGGTCTGTATATAGGGGAGAGTACAGGCGTGTGTGTGGGGTCTGTATACAGGGGGAGAGGACTTGTGTGGGGGGGGGGGGTCTGTATACAGGGGGAGAGGACTGGTGTGGGGGGGGGGGGTCTGTATACAGGGGGAGAGGACTGGTATGTGGGGTTTGTATACAGGGGAGAGGACTGGTATGTGGGGTCTGTATACAGGGGGAGAGAACCCCTGTACACAGACACCCCACACTGGTCCCCTCTCCCCCTGTATACAGACCCCACACACTAGTCCTCTCCCCCTGTATACAGACCCCCCCCCCACACACACCAGTCCTCTCCCCCTGTATACAGACTCACACCAGTCCTCTCCCCCGTATACAGACCCCCACACACACACACCAGTCCTCTCCCCTGTATACAGACCCCACACACACCAGTCCTCTCCCCCTGTATACAGACCCCACACACCAGTCCTCTCCCCTGTATACAGACCCCCCCCCACACCAGTCCTCTCACCCTGTATACACCCCCCCCCCCACACACCAGTCCTCTCCCCTGTATACAGACCCCCCCACACCAGTCCTCTCCCCTGTATACAGACCCCACACACACCAGTCCTCTCCCCTGTATAAAGACCCCACACACACCAGTCCTCTCCCCCTCTATACAGACCCCCCACACACACCAGTCCTCTCCTCCTGTATACAGACCCCACACACCAGTCCTCTCCCCTGTATACAGACCACACACACCAGTCCTCTCCCCCTGTATACAGACCCTACACACCATTCCTCTTCCCTGTATACAGCCCGCCCCCCACTCCAGTCCTCTCCCCCTGTATACAGACCCTACACACCAGTCCTGTCCCCCTGTGTACAGACCCCACACACACCAGTCCTCTCCCCTGTATACAGACCCCACACACACCAGTCCTCTTCCCTGTATAAAGACCCCACACACACCAGTCCTCTCCCCCTCTATAAAGACCCCACACACACCAGTCCTCTCCCCCTGTATACAGACCCCACACACACACCAGTCCTCTCCCCCTGTATACACCCCCCACACACACCAGTCCTCTCCCTGTATACAGACCCCACACGCCAGTCCTTTCCCCCTGTATACAGACCCCACACACACCAGTCCTCTCCCCTGTATACAGACCCCACACACACCAGTCCTCTCCCCTGTATACAGACCCCACACACACCAGTCCTCTCCCCTTGTATACAGACCCCACACTCCAGTCCTCTCCCCCTGTATACAGACTACACACACCAGTCCTCTCCCCTGTATACAGACCCCCACACACCAGTCCTCTCCCCCTGTATACAGACCCCACACACCAGTCCTCTCCCCTGTATACAGACCCCACACACCAGTCCTCTCCCCCTGTATACAGACCCCCACACACCAGTCCTCTCCCCCTGTATACAGACTACACACACCAGTCCTCTCCCCTGTATACAGACCCCACACACCAGTCCTCACCCCTGTATACAGACCACACACCAGTCCTCTCCTCCTGTATACAGACCCCCCACCACCAGTCCTTTCCCCTGTATATAGACCCCCCACCACCAGTCCTCTCCCCCTGTATACAGACCCCACACACCAGTCCTCTCCCCCTGTATACAGACCCCACACACCAGTCCTCTCCCCCTGTATACAGACCCCACACACCAGTCCTCTCCCCCTGTATACAGACCCCCACACCAGTCCTCTCCCCCTGTATACAGACCCCCCACACCAGTCCTCTCCCCCTGTATACAGACTCCCACACACCAGTCCTCTCCTCCTGTATACAGACCCCACACACACCAGTCGTCTCCCCTGTATACAGACCCCACACACACCAGTCCTCTCCCCCTGTATACAGACCACACACACCAGTCCTCTCCCCCTGTATACAGACCCCACACACCAGTCCTCTCCCCCTGTATACAGACCCCACACACCAGTCCTCTCCCCTGTATACAGACCCCACACACCAGTCCTCTCCCCCTGTATACAGACCCCCACACACCAGTCCTCTCCCCCTGTATACAGACTACACACACCAGTCCTCTCCCCTGTATACAGACCCCACACACCAGTCCTCTCCCCCTGTATACAGACCCCGCACACACCAGTCCTCTCCCCCTGCATACAGACCCCAAACATCAGTCCTCTCCCCCTGTATACAGACCCCACACACCAGTCCTCTCCCCCTGTATACAGACCCCACACACCAGTCCTCTCCCCCTGTATACAGACCCCACACACCAGTCCTCTCCCCCTGTATACAGCCCCCCCCCACACCAGTCCTGTCCCCCTGTATACAGACCCCACACACCGGTCCTCTCCCCTGTATACAGACCACACACACCAGTCCTCTCCCCCTGTATGCAGACCCCACACACCAGTCCTCTCCCCTGTATACAGACCACACACCAGTCCTCTCCCCCTGTATACAGACCCCACACACCAGTCCTCTCCCCCTGTATGCAGACCCCACACACCAGTCCTCTCCCCCTGTATACAGAACACACACACACACCAGTCCTCTCCCCCTGTATACAGACCCCACACACCAGTCCTCTCCCCCTGTATAAAGACCCCACACACCAGTCCTCTCCCCCTGTATACAGACCACACACACCAGTCCTCTCCCCCTGTATACAGCCCCCCCCCCCCCACACCAGTCCTGTCCCCCTGTATACAGACCCCACACACCGGTCCTCTCCCCCCTGTATACAGACCCCACACACCAGTCCTCTCCCCCTGTATACAGACCACACACACCAGTCTTCTCCCCCTGTAGACAGACCACACACACCAGTCCTCTCCCCCTGTATACAGACCCCACACACACACCAGTCCTCTTCCCTGTATACAGACCCCACACACACCAGTCCTCTCCCCTGTATACAGACCCCACACACCAGTCCTGTTCCTTGTACAGACAATGGTGTATTACACCAAAGGTTTCCTGGCCGTTACGTCTGATAATCATTTGGTGTAATAATCCATGTTATCAGCTGATTGTGGTCTTCAAACTGGTCGAGTAATCCAGATCACGATAGTGCTGCTGTCTACAATGGGCAGCTTGAACAATCTAAGGATTTTTTGGGCTGCCCCTCCCGCAGCTGCCGCAGTTCCCCCTGTCACTGTCTGTGTGTGTAATAACACAGAAAATGTGCAGGGAACAAAGGGGAAGAAAGCACTGACCTAAAACATCGCCGCTCGTTTTCACCTCTTAATCATGCTGTGTAATATGACCCGCTCAGGGAGAAGCTCAGAAGAGAGGATACGCTCAGAGGAGAGGATACATACTAGACTGTATACCCTGCAGTTAGAAAAGAGAACATTCTAGACCAGAGATGTCAAACTCAGGCCCTCCAGCAGTTGCAGAACTACAATTCCCACCATGTCTGGACAAGTAAGGCATGAAGGAAAATGTAGTTTGTAACAGCCGAGGGATGAAGTCTGACACCTGTGGTCTAGACCTTTCAAAACTGCACTTGCTAGAATGTATGCCCTCTCAGAGGAGAGGATACACCTAGTGGAGATGCCCTCTCAGAGGAGAGGGTACACCTGGTGGAGATGCCCTCTCAGAGGAGAGGATACACCTAGTGGAGATGCCCTCTCAGAGGAGAGGGTACACCTGGTGGAGATGCCCTCTCAGAGGAGAGGATACACTCCAGACATTTCAGTACTAAACATTCTAGAATGTATGCCCTCTCAGAGGAGAGGATACACCTAGTGGAGATGCCCTCTCAGAGGAGAGGATACACCTGGTGGAGATGCCCTCTCAGAGGAGAGGATACACCTGGTGGAGATGCCCTCTCAGAGGAGAGGATACACTCCAGACATTTCAGTACTAAACATTCTAGAATGTATGCCCTCTCAGAGGAGAGGATACTCGATGGACTTTACATTACTAGGCTATGTTCACACATAAAACACAGCACTCGGTTTTGGTCGAAGAAAGAATGACCGAAATACTATGTGTGAACATAGCCCTAAACATGCTAGGATGCATACCCTGCAGTGAGAAACTCAGAGGAGAGGATACATTCTAGACACTTCAGTACTGAACATGCTAGAATGTATCCTCTCCTCTGAGTGTATCCTCTTTTCTGAGTTTCTCACTGCAGGGGATACATTTAGCATGTTCAGTACTGAAATGCCTAGAATGTATCCTCTCCTCTGAGTATATCCTCTCCTTTGAGTTTCTCACTGTAGGGGATACATTCTAGCATTTTCACTACTGAACATGCTAGAATGTATCCTCTCCTTTGAGGCTCTCACTGTAGGGGAAACATTCTAGCATGTTCAGTACTAAAATGGCTAGAATGTATCCTCTCCTCTGAGTATATCCTCTCCTTTGAGGCTCTCACTGTAGGGGATACATTCTAGCATCTTCAGTACTGAAATGGCTAGAATGTATCCTCTTCTCTGAGTATATCCTCTCCTCTGAGTTTCTCACTGTAGGGGATACATTCTAGCATTTTCACTACTGAACATGCTAGAATGTATCCTCTCCTTTGAGGCTCTCACTGTAGGGGAAACATTCTAGCATGTTCAGTACTAAAATGGCTAGAATGTATCCTCTCCTCTGAGTATATCCTCTCCTTTGAGGCTCTCACTGTAGGGGATACATTCTAGCATCTTCAGTACTGAAATGGCTAGAATGTATCCTCTTCTCTGAGTATATCCTCTCCTTTGAGGTTCTCACTGTAGGGGAAACATTCTAGCATCTTCAGTACTGAAATGGCTAGAATGTATCCTCTTCTCTGAGTGTCTCACTATAGGGGATTCATTATAGTGCCTAGAATGTATCCTCTCCTCTGAGAGGGTATATATTTTAGACATTTCAATACTAAACATGATAGAATGTATCCCCTGCAGAAACTCAAAGGAGAGGATATATTCAGAGGAGAGGATACATTCTAGCCATTTCAGTACTGAAGATGCTAGAATGTATCCCCTACAGTGAGACACTCAGAGGAGAGGATACACTCAGAGGAGAGGATACATTCTAGCCATTTCAGTACTGAAGATGCTAGAATGTATCCCCTACAGTGAGAGCCTCAAAGGAGAGGATACATTCTAGCATTTTCACTACTGAAGATGCTAGAATGTATCCTCTACAGTGAGAAACTCAAAGGAGAGGATACATTCTAGCATTTTCACTACTGAAGATGCTAGAATGTATCCCCTACAGTGAGAAACTCAAAGGAGAGGATACATTCTAGGCTCTACCCTTCCCACACACCTGTATCTTCCTCCTCCTCCATAGTGCAATGTACATACAGGACCTGCGGTGACATCATAGTCACATGTCAAGGTCCTTCACCATCCCTTTACTGTACTGTTTCCTGGCTGCTGTTTAGCCCTAATTTGCGCAAAATTGCGGTAAAAACACAGCGATTTTGCGCAAATTATAGCTAAACAGTAGCCAGGAGATAATACAGTATGGGAAATACTCCTCACACTGACAGAGGGCAGGATGCTTCCAGGCTGCCTCATCCACTGTGATCCTCTCTCTGCTCCCTGTGATGGCGCCCCCCCCCTGGTCTCGGCGCCCGGTGCAGCTGCCCCCCCCCTGCCCCCCCAGCTATGGCCCTGACAGTGCCCCCTAAAGGGGACTTCAAAGCAGTTGGGCCCCCCCACTCATATATGAATAGTGTCACCTGGGGGGGGGGGGTACTTCATGACAGTTGGACGACCTCTTACAAAAGAGAGATGGCCCAGCTACTGTGGAAACACACACACACACACACACACACACAGACTGTCCACCGATGAAATTAAGCAATTTTAGAGCAGAAAGACACAAGTTATATACAGGTATATATCAAATGTGCAGAAGGTGCAGATAGCAGCATATATAAGTAAAAATTTCATCCCATAATTGAAATGGTGCCATCTGCCCACTCAGAGTACACTTTCACCACAGCAGCAGCACATGAACAGTTCAGAAACGGTGTAGTTTCAGAAATACAGCCTCCCTTGATCTCAAAGCCAATAATCATCTGCCATTTTTGCAATTCTGATAAATCTTTTCTTTTACCTATGAAGCAAATGGATACTCACTAAGGTCATGTTCCCACTGCGTGAGTTTTGTAACAACGGCCATGATTACTACGGAACTTAAAGGGGTAGTGCGGCGCTTAAAAATTATTCACAGAATAACACACATTACAAACGTCATCAGCTGCTCAGCCGCGATTGGCCAATCGCGGCTGAGCACAGTGTGACGCGGTGGAGGGAACGGCGGCAGGGATTGGGCTGGCCGTCCTAAGATGACGTTTGGCACAAAATGGCGGACGGCCCTCGACACGGATCAGGTAATGTATAATGCACCACACACTTCCGGGTACACGGGCGGGGGTGGTGGGACACGAGAAGGGGGCGATTCACAGAAATAACACACATTACAAAGTTGTATAACTTTGTAATGTGTGTTATTCTGTGAATAATTTTTTAGCGCCGCACTACCCCTTTAAGTAGTGCTGCCTTCTAAGGAATCCCGGCCGGGGTGTATAGACATAGTATACACTCTGGCCGCGATCCCTAGCGGCGCTGCAAGAAACTGACATGTACCCACTGAACACAATGGAGCGTGTTCATTGTGTGAACTGACAGGATTTTCTGTGGCAGCTATTCAGGCGCCCGCATCCGAATTCACTGGCAGTAAAGATTATCCCGCTGCTACTGCAGTATTGGTCGGGATGATCTTTTCTGACGCCGGCCGGTGTCTTACCAAGTGGGAACATAGCCTAAGGCTGGGTTCACACTGCGTTTTTGCAATCTGTTTTCCTGTAATCCGTTTTTGCAAAAACGAATGCAATTGTGTGCATCCGTTTTTCCATTGACTTCGATTATAAAAAAAGTTCTTTTTTTTAATGTACACAAAAACGTACTTGACCTTATTTTTGTGTATGGTAAAAAAAGGATGCGTTTTGATCCTTTTTTTTAATAATGGAAGTCAATGGAAAAACAGATCAAAACGGATGCACACAATTGCATCTGTTTTTTGCAAAACCGGATAAAAAGAAATGCAGTGTGAACCCAGCCTAAGTCGGGTCTCGGGTCTGGTAAATCTCCTACTATATCCGGCATAGAAAAACCATGCTGTAAACACCAAGTGGCCTAGAAAAATGCTCCTTAGGGTGGGTTCACATGTACCGACTCGCAGCGGAAATCTCGCTGCGAATTTTGCAGCGAGATCCGCTACGAGTCAAGGTCCTGGCAGGTCCCT
Source organism: Dendropsophus ebraccatus (assembly GCF_027789765.1). Classification (NCBI taxonomy): domain Eukaryota; kingdom Metazoa; phylum Chordata; class Amphibia; order Anura; family Hylidae; genus Dendropsophus; species Dendropsophus ebraccatus. The sequence goes on from NC_091454.1 coordinate 135,123,590, forward strand.
GTCAATCCATACTCGCAGCGGTCTTTCAGACCGTGTGAACGTACCCTTAAAGTGTACCTGTCATCTGTTTGATTTGTCCAGATCTTAGTGTTCAGACCCTTACTGATGAGAAGAACGAGAGACATGTTCTTCATGTCACACGCAAACTGAGGACAAGAGTGATGTTGTTTTTGGAAAAAAGTGGCCATGTTTATTGAATCCTTGATAATCCCTTTAATGACAAAGTAAGATCAGTGCTCGTTATAGGTTAACATATTATTTAAACCAAGACCATAAATGCACCAAAAATGAAAAACAATGGTTGAATGCTTTTTTTTCCAATTTACCCACCCTAATAAAATTAACAACAGTTAGTTAATGCATTATAGATACCCCAATATTGTGCCATTAAGAAATGCAAGACGAAAAAATAAAATAGGTATAGTTAAAAAAATAAAATTAAAGCCAAACTAGGCAATACAGAGAAAGGAAATTTAAAGAATAAATCAGATATGTGTTTCTTATAGCTCATTCTTACATATGTTATTGTATTAAGTATTGTTGGGTGCAATAATACAATGTAGTGTGAGCCTTGTAGATATAAAAAGCAAATACATTGTGAACAGCAGGTGTAGGTTACAGCTGATTTGGTTAGACTAGACTGAAGGGTAAACTAATCAGTAATATCAGATATCCGTGTACTTTAGAATCTGATAAACATCCCTGAATAGTTTATTTTTTCCAGGACAGGCTTAATACCCTGAAGGTTACAGATTAGACTGATTGTGTCAATGGAATCCCTTGTTGGTAAACTCAATGTAGCAGACAGATAGAATGACAAGTTGGGGGTACTACCAGTGAGGAACTAGATGGGATAACCACCCCAAGGACAGATAGCTGGAGCGCAGAGAAAAGACAGAGGAAGGAAAATTACACTAACCATATAACTGGTGGCTCCAAGGAGTCTGAGTGGGGTGTGAATAGAACAATAGGTGTCACGGCGGCGGCGGCGGCCCGTGTTCCGGGCCGCCACCGCGACCTCCTCCTGCCCCATGCAGCCGCCGGGGTCCTTGTGCAGGGACCTCGCGCTGCTGCTAGTTCGGCCCCTGGGGGCGCCTCACCTCTCCTCCGCTCCTGTCTCCGTCTGTGCCGGCCGGCGCGCGCGTCCCCGCCTCCTAGGGCGCGCGCGCGCCGGCTGTCTCAGATTTAAAGGGCCAGTCCGCCCTTAATTGGTTAGTTGCACCAATCACTCCCTATAAATCCCAGCATGCCCTGTCCCTTGTGTTGGAGCCTCTACATGCTTCCCATAGCGTTTGGCCCAGCCCCCTGTTGTTCCTGTTTCCTATCCGCTACTTGGTCCCAAGTCCTTGTTCCTGGTTCCTGCTCCCCTGTCACTTCATTGCGCCTGTGTTCAGCCTGTCACCTGCGGTTACGCCTACAGACCTCTTCCAGCACCATCTCCTGCCTACTGCTCCTGCCACGCCTCGCCTGCCGTCACTAGCAACCAAGCCAGGGGTAGCGACCTGGGGGTCGCCTGCCGCAGCAAGTCCATCCCGCCTTGCGGCAGGCTCTGGTGAAAACCAGCGGCCCCTTAGACTCCGCTCCCTGGTGAGGTTAGTGCCATCGCTGGTGACGGTCCAGTGGATCCACTACTCCAGGCGTTACAATAGGGGAAAGGAGGTGTGCGAAGGACAAGGATTTGATAAAGGACAAGTGCTCAGGTTTACAGGGGGTTTGTAGGACAAGAACCAGAGCACAGTGCAGGGTATTACATCAGGTTGCTTGCTCCTCGTTCCTCGCTCGCTGTCAGCGCTATTACACACACCAGCACACCACACACACCGAGCGGGTAAGAGCCGGGGGGGGGGGGGGGTTGGGGGGGGCGGGCGGCTGATCACTAGATTGTCTGGGCAGCCCATAGAAGTTAGACCGCTGCTCCTATTCCACGGAGCGATGGCAGCATATCATTGCCATTGTGATTGTTGATTTTTCAACGTGTTGCAAGACAGCAATCAGCGACATCATGCATGTTAGCTGATCGGTGTCTTCTATTACACAAAGCGATTATCGGCCGTAGCGATCAGTACTGGCCGAATATGGACGATAATAGCTTCATATAATAGGGGCTTTAGGCCCAGATCTATCAAAGTGTGTAAAATAGAAACTGGTGTAAACTGCCCATAGCAACCAATCACATGTCGACTTTTACAAGAGCTGAAAACTGAACTGGACACTAATAAATCTGGGCCTTAGGGTCCTTTTACATTAAAGGGGTAATTCAGCAAAAAAGAGAAAAAAAATATTCCAAATCAACTGGTGCCAGAATGTTTGAGAGATTTGTAATTTATATTTATAAAAAATTCTTCCAATACTCCTGTATGTCCTGCAGGAAGTCTGGAGAGCAAGAGAGGTTTTCTATGGGGATTTGCTACTGCTCTGGACAGTTCCTGTGAGGGACAGAGGTGGCAGCAGAGAGCACTGTGTCAGACTGGAAAGGCTACACCATTCCCTGCAGGACACTTCCAAACAATCTTCAGCAGTCCGCAGCCGCAAATGAGTGCCGATCAGTGAGATCAGCGCTGCTTGCAGTGCCTTTACATGGCACAATTAATTGGGCGGCCAGGCAACAAAAATGATCCCTGTATCAATTGTGCAGCTATTTAAATGCATAGTTATCGACCCCACATCCCCTTTCTACACAGAAAAATGTGCAGCCGGTAAGCGATGATTTATAGGGCTGCTCAAAAGATGTGATCGGCCGACGCTGACACTTTTACATGGGCCTGTTATCATCCAAATGACCATAACGTTCAATGCTGATATTATACACAGAAATTACAGATATGTCCCTGTGTAATAAAGACAACAATCAGCTGAGGAATGACCAACAGTTCACTGAGTGTTGTCTTTCAACAAGTTAAAAAAATCATCGGCTGCCTGGCACTTACAGATCCATGTTTTAGCTGATGTGTGGCTGACGTCCGATTCAGTATATAGAAAATATGTAAAGATTATGCTTACCTCCTTTTGCCATATCTCTGCTTCCCACACTAACCACAGCCGAACCAGTCTTTGCAGTCACAGCCCGCTCAGCCAATCACTAGCTGCGTTGCTGTCCTGTCTTGATCAGTTATAAGCTAAGAGGGCTGTCACTGCAAAGATGGGTTCATTGGTGGCTGCGGTCAGCGCAGGACTCAAAGACACAGCAGGATAACACTGATGGAGCGTGGAGAGGTAAGTATAAAACAAATTTATTTTACCTCTTCAAAGCAACGGCTGCATGAACATTACTAACAGTAGCGGATTATAATAGGGGCGTTTCGGGCGGCAGCTCGGGGCCCTAAGCTCCTGGGGGGCCCATGACCATCCAAAAAGACTTATACTTTCAATGGTGTACTGTCTCCTGGCTACACTTCCGCCATGATTTGCAAAAAATCACAGTTTTTTTTATGGCAATTTTGCACAAATCAGGACATCATGACATAATCTGTCTTGTACTATGAACGCCAGGCTAGTGTTGCCGTAAGTTACAGTGGGATGGGGGGCCCAGGCTTGGTGAACAGCCCGGGGCCTATGGTAAAGTTAATCCGCCCCTGATTACTAACAATGTCTGTGCAGCCCCGCCCACAGGATTATTGAGCCCTCTAATAGGCTCCCTAACAAAGAGAGTTGGGATGCGTAATACGTAGAGATGAGCGGAACTTTCGGTCCGAAAGCTGCTCACTCCAGTGCGATCCCGGGTGCATAGTTGCACTCCCGGGAATCTGCGGCCAGGATCTTCCAGGAAATTCAAGATACATTCCCTGGAAATCCAGGGAATGTATCTTGAATTTCCTGGAAGATCCTGCCCGCAGATTCCCGGGAGCACAATTATGCACCCGAGATCGCAGGCATACTAATTGAGCAAAGATGCCAAAAGTCCGACGGTTCGCTCATCCCTAGTAATACGGCCTTTAATTTTGAGGCTTGGTCAAAAAGGGATCACAACACTTCACGTTTAGTGGCTGTGGTTTATGGTCAGTTGTGAGAATACTACTAAACAGCAAGGTGGTTTGTTAATGGGAAAGACACAAGCTTCACAGCAGGTCCACATTTTGACTAGTCCAGGTAGTCACAAAGGCTGGCAATACCAACTGCTTTCGGTTGTCCAGCTGGGTAGAGATTAGCCCTGTTGGCCAATAAAGTGGGCTGCTGGGCTTGGCTGTGGAGTAGAAGTGACACCAGCGTCAGACAGTTGATAGAACAAACTTGCGCCACTGGGCTTTTTTTTATTTATACAGACTGGTTTCTCAGGGGGTTTGTCCGCTTAAAGGACAAGTTTGGCATTTTAAACACTTTTTTTTCAAAATGGAGGGGCATGGGGGAACATAAAAAACTATACTAACCTCTCCTTGTGCCTTTTTTTTCAAAATGCAGGGCATGGGGGGACATAAAAAACTATACTAACCTCTCCTTGTGCCTCTCCAGTGTCGGATCGCCACTCTGGGACGCCCGTGGGGCTTCCGGATCTCCACCAGAGCTGTCTTCACGGCCCAGCTGATGGTCTGGCCGTTCAGCAAGTCAGTGACTGGGACAGGACGCTGTTCCAGTCACTGATTGGCTGAGCGGGCTGTACATCAGCCGGGATGAGTATTTTCCCCCTAGTTGTGACGTTGAAGTTTAGTGCATAGCGGTCATTTAACGGCAAATAATGGCCGTTATTACAAAACAACAGCTGTTGGCAATTATTTGCCATTAAATGACAGCCATCCACTAAATTTCAACAGTGTGTGAACATAGCCTTTCTGTGTTTTTAATCCACTTGGTTTTGGTTGCAAAATAGTAAGCAAAAATTGGGAACATAGCCTAAAAGAGGTATTCGAGGTAAAATTCACTAGGAGACCGTGGGGCTCCAAACTCTGTGGATAGGGAAAAAGTGAAATTTTCCTGGTATACCCATTTAAGTAATAATCACTGTTGAACAGGAAATGTAATCTTGCAATGAAACTTAACCAGCTATAAGAAAAACATAGTGCTTGTAAAGATTTCACTAAAAATACTGTCCAAAATGAGGACCAAATACTAACGGAAATACTGTGGGGGGGACTTATCAAAACCGGCATACTTGTACACTGGTCTTAAAATAGGCCCTGCCCCCAGTTGCCCCGCCGGATTCACTAATATTTCCACCATGATTTACACCTCCATAAAAAATGAGGTTTGGGAAGAGGCCATGCCCCCCCCCCCCCCCCCCCCATCGGGCAACACATTCAAAGGCATTTTGCCCATTTCACAGAGAGGGGACACATTGCTGGACTGCGAAACCTGAGCTCTGACAAACTGCCCACCAACTACTGTAGGTTTCTCACACAAAGATGTTAGGAGGTGCTGGGAGCAGTGGTTACATGGGGGGATGCACACATGGCAAATAGGCTCTGGATGGCACAACTCCACCAGTAAAGAAGATATTTTGTCCTTGACCAAAGGTGGCACCTTCACTACACACCCATCACACACAGGTGGCACCTCAATACATGCCCATGTCTCTGGCTTGACCATTTCCAGGTCATTAGCAGAAAGAAATATGGTATTGCAGCACCCATTATGGGTTCTGCCATTAAAAGCCAGCCATTATTATTCTTCGCTTGCAGTGGTTTGTGAAAGAGAAACCTGGGCTGCTACAGACAGGCCATGCTTCCTCTCATGGTAGAGCATCTAACTGATATTACTCAGCAGGATAATTCTCGGCCACACACAGTAAGGGCTTCCTAAGAATGTCTTCATCAGATTGCAACACATCCTTGGCTTGCCTGGTTGCCAAATTTATCACCAAGCCAGCATTTATAAGATCAGCTGGGATGTCAGGTTCCTACAACCTAAGCCTATGTTCACACACTGTATTGACTATGGCCGTTGTTAGCAGTGTCTAACAACGGCCTGCTGTCTTGCATGTTGTATTAGCCGAATAAACATTATTTTTAGAGATGAGCGAACCTCGAGTCCATTCGAACCTGAACTTTCGGCATTTGATTAGCGGTGGCTGCTGAAGTTGGATAAAGCCCTAAGGCTATGTGGAAAACATGGATAGAGTCATTGGCTGTATCCATGTTTTCCAGACAACCTTAGAGCTTTATCCAAGTTCAGCACCGGCCACTAATCAAATGCCGACCGTTCGGGTTCGGATGGACTCAAACCCGAACCCGGTTCGCTCATCTCTAATTATTTTATTTCTATTTGGATTGTGGGCACCTTTGGGTGTGCCCACAATCCAATTAAGCATTGCACACAGTGTAAAGTATGGCTGGCAGCCGTACTTTTCATTATGTGTGCAGCTATTTTTACGGCCACTGTTAAACATCTGCCATATGGACACTATATGCCTCCATGCTCAACCATATCTCATTTTGTATTAACATTAAAGGTGGCCCAACATGGTTCCAGCGCATACTTTCCCTTGTACAGCTTTTCACAAGAAATGCATCCCATTGATCTAATATTGTAATCACATATATAATTATTAGATCTGCCATTTTTATTGTCAGTTTTTATTGGTGAGCACCCTGTAAACCCTGTTAGGAACACTTTTCTAAAGTACAAAAACAAAAAAAGAAATACTAATATAATAATGACATTCAAATAAAGCTCTGTGTGTGTCAATAAAAGTGTTATCTAAGTCACCTGAAGAAACTTTACAATTTTATGGTCAGGTGGATAGTTACACAGGTGCCAGACTGAACTATGGTAACTAGCCAGGGCCATATTTACCACTAGGCACCCGTGGTCCGGTGCCTAGGGCAGCACCTTGCAGGGGGGCAGCACTAGGGAGCAGGGGGAAGGAATCAACCTTTTTTGTTTCTATTTTTTTTAGTCTCCCACCTCGTTCAGGCTTGCCAGTATATCTGGGGTCTTTTTGAGGGAGGGGGATAGTTACACAGGTGCCAGACTGAACTATGGTAACTAGCCAGGGCCATATTTACCACTAGGCACCCGTGGTCCGGTGCCTAGGGCAGCACCTTGCAGGGGGGCAGCACCAGGGAGCAGGGGGAAGGACCTCGTTCAGGCTTGCCAGTATATCTGGGGTCTTTTTGAGGGGGGGGGGGGGGGGGGGGGGGGGAATTGGTCAGGTCTGGTATGGCAAAACCAGGCTCCCAGTTCTTCCTTAGTAGTCATGTGCTGTTACCAGGATTATTGGCCATACATCGAGCCATGTCTGTGTGAGGGAGCACAGACCACTGAGGGGTGCAGCCATGTCTGTGTGAGGGGGCACAGAGCACTGAGGGGTGCAGCCATGTCTGTGAGAGGGGGCACAGAGCACTGAGGGGTGCAGCCATGTCTGTGTGAGGGGGCACAGAGCACTGAGGGGTGCAGCCATGTCTGTGTGAGGGGGCACAGAGTACTGAGGGGTGCAGCCATGTCTGTGTGAGGGGGCACAGAGCACTGAGGGGTGCAGCCATGTCTGTGTGAGGGGGCACAGAGTACTGAGGGGTGCAGCCATGTCTGTGTGAGGGAGCACAGAGCACTGAGGGGTGCAGCCATGTCTGTGTGAGGGGGCACAGAGCACTGAGGGGTGCAGCGATGTCTGTGTGAGGGGGCACAGAGCACTGAGGGGTGCAGCCATGTCTGAGAGGGGGCACACAGCACTGAGGGGAGCTCACTGAACCTGTAAGCTCACAAGCAGCAGAGGAGGCTCCTCCAGTGTGTACAGTAAACCAGTCCCCACACAGAGAACCCCCTCTGGAAGTGTTGTGGATAGGCCAGAGCTCTTGCCATGACACTAGCCATATGTGGAGCCTATGACGTCTATCAGTGACAGCTCACCCCCTTTGTTGCTCTCAGCAGTTCAGGCCACTTACATCTCACTCGTGTTTTGCTTACACTATGAAATTCAATGCCTGCACAATAGGGGCAGGAGTGTCACAAGGGCACACTCACCACCTGCTGACTATTAAATGCTGTAACACTTTTTTCACAAACAACATGACTACAACTCCCATAAGGCTTGGTGTCTCTCCACACAACGCCATCTTCCATAAAGGCCTCATTCCCACACAGAGGAGCAGACAAGCACAGGTAGACGGTACTCTGGAGCGAGGCTTGGGCAGCACACAGATCACTCCGCCCCCTCCAGCCTAACTCCTCCTCCCTCTTCTCTGTTTTTAAGTCTTCCTCCGCGACCGGCGCGTCACTATTTGACGAGGTCACGTGACTGCGGTGCTCGTAGTCGGTTGTATTATTTATGTGTTCAAGGGGAGTCCCCCCGGCGAGCGAAGACATCGGCGGTGGTGACAACACCGACAGCGGGGTCTAGGTGGAAGCGACACTGAGGCCCGGCCCCTCCGTCACATAGATAAACACCGACTGAGGCTAAAGCCCCGGTTATCTGAACCCCGGGGAGAGAGCGAGAGAAAATAAGTCCCGGTTTCTCTGTCAACGACAAGCGTCTTCTCCAGCCGTCAGCACTGCGTCCAGCGGAGTGGGAGACCCCGGGGGGGAGCTGAAGCCATGTCATCTCCCAGCCCGGGCAAGAGGCGGATGGACACGGATGTTGTCAAACTGTATCCTTATTGGGGTGCCGGGGTGCGGGGGCCACGGGGGGGAGCACTGCAGCTGCTCAGCCGAGCATTGTGTCTGCCATTTTACCTTGTCACGGCTGGTGGACTCCCCAGGAGTGGGGTGAGACAGTGCTCCCCGGTGTGGTTACGTGTCCCTACTACTCGGTAAGGAGCTTACCCTGGGGGAGGGGGCACAGGGCCTCATGTCTACAACTATGACACCTATATCCCCAGTGCCCCCATGGCTGGCAGGCCCATTACACTGGGAGGGGAGCAGACATGGAGACTTGTTTTGTTAAGCTGGTGTTTCAGGTTATTCCTTCTATGTCCTCTATTGTAATTGCAGTACTTTGTGCCTGTCTATGGCTACTTGTTGGGTGAACCTGTCACTGCCATCTGTGTCCTATACTATAATACTCCCTTGTATCTCATCAGGGTTAGGTGCACTTGCTAGATTATATATATATATATATATATATATATATATATATATATATATATATTATATTAGTATGTAGTGACAGGTCTGGGTTTTGTTGGCACATAAAGGCTGTAGTCCCATCAGAAGTGACTTGCTGACAGTTGAGGCCCCCATAGCCGCTGCTAGTGTGTGTAGATGAATAAAGCAGATGTGTCCCCGGAGTGTGCGGCGACGTGCAGGTACCTCACCCTAGAGCTTAAATTAGATCTCTAACCACAGGGTACAGGCTGCCCGCACCTCCAGTTTTGACAAGAGGCTTTATAAATCCATGGCTGCTGCCTCTTTGTTCATGTCTAGCATCAGACACAAGGATTTCTGAAAGTGTCATTGCGTTAAATGAACACAGAGGATCCTATTGGACTTTTCAGGTCTGCAATGCAGGACTCTCCAGTGTAGAAAGGGTCACCTGTCTCTAGAAGCTGACGTATATATTAGTCATGGAGATAAAATATCACGCTTTGTGGTTAAAGAGGATTGGGCCTGTATTGAGCAGTGTGACCCCCCCCCCCCCTTGAAGAAAAAAACAAGACTCACTCTCTTGGTTGCATAAAGTTAACTTTGGTATCTGGATTGCAGCCCTTGTGTGCCTACTAGGGGTCTGTCTGGCACCAATGGCTTTAAGAGGGCTGTGCTAAGGGGTAGGGGGTGTTTTTGCTCAGAAGCTGTTTTGTATGAATGTTATTCCTCTCCACCCTTTTATTTTGCTAGAAATCCTTTTACCCAAGTGTATTAAGTGGGAGAGGACACTATAGATTTGTTTTGCTCCTGAAAAATGAAGGTGGTGGGTTTGCTGTGAAAGGGAGTCTTGTTGGAGATGTTTGGTGAAGCAGAGGAGGAATGTGACCCTCCAGTCTCCTCAAGCTATGGGTTAGACCTCAGGCCTAAATTCAGTCACGGTTCTGGGCTCTAGCTTATGGGAAATGGGAGTTTTTTTTAGTCTATGTACAGATGCAGAAGAATGGTGTCAAACCTGACAGGAGAGGGTTAATGTGGTTACCTTTCACTGTTTCTTTTTAAGCCAAGGATCTGTTTAATACTGAGGTGGAAATGTTTAGGGCTTGGTAATGACAAGCAGCCTGCAGAAATTCTGACTCACCCAGAGGTTTTCTCTCCCCCTCCCTGCAGCCAGCCCTATTTTTATGCCTATTACTTATGAGATTGTTCTCGGCATCCGTGTGATACTGTGTCTCGAGGAAGTCGCTCTTTATTTGATTTTTGGCTTCTTTGTTTTTTGTTGTGGTTTACTTTGTAGGAATAGTAAATATTGTGAGGAAAGTTTCTCTACCTGCAGTGTACAATAGCTCAGCCCCTGTGTAGGGGAAAGGTCATGTGTTAAAGGGCCTGGAAAGTATAGGATGTAAACACGCAGCCCCTACCCCCTTCTGTAACTTCCTTATTAAACTGTTGCATATTACTAGAGCAGGGCAGGAGTGCTGAGCTGCTTGTTTTGTCAGCTTGCTGTCATATTATTGGCTGCTCTGTTACTACCCGGAAGAAGGGAGAGAGGATGGGCCAAGCCAACAGCTGATCGGCTGACAAAGGAAGCTGGTTTGTGTATAGAGGCAGACTAGCCACGCAGGATGTGTGTACATAGTTGTAAACTCATTTTGGTGTTGCTAGAGATAACCTTTAAGTTAACATAATTATTTTTATTTATTTTTTGCTCTTTACCATTTGTTTCTACAGTGTGAAGACAAAGAAATACAAATATGTGAAATACAAAGATCGCACATTTCATTATTTTGGCACCATTACTCATTCTAGCAAACGTGTTTCTTGGTATTTTATTATATGTAGTTACTAAACGTAAGCTATGTAGTATTCATATAAAAATCTTATTGCGATACTCTGTAGTCTAGTTGTGTTCCCCCCAACATGCATGAATGATTTGGCATTTATATTTAACTGTTTAGAGGAAGATCCCTCTTGGCAGGCAGCAGCTTATCTTCTGGCAGTACAATGAATAGGTATGTTGAAATCCAACCTGCTGTGCCCTAGATTAATGTAAACTTCATCTGTGGACATTTGTGGTCCCCCTAATTCAGGTTCCACTTATTTTAAATGTTATGTTTGCTGACAGATTTGGGGTGCGTTCACGCATTGCAGTAAAACAGCTGTTGCAAAGGCAAACAGTGTGACGTGTAAACAAGCCCTCAGTGTCTTTGCAGGTTTGATTTGTGTGTCATTTTTGCAGCCGTATTGTATCACATACCCCTGTAACCTTATGTGAGTCTGGGGTATTACATTGTATAGAAACAATCGGTGGTTAAACCCAAAGTGTAGGCTAGACCCAGAGTATTCATAAGCAAAACATGTGCTCCTTTACTGCTGCCTACTTTTTTCTCTCCATTGATACTTTGATACTTGGTTAACCACAATTGGATGAAGTAAAGCTGTTTTCTTGCAAAAACAGCACCACCCCTGTCCGGTTTTTTGTTGTATTACAATTCAGCTCCATTCACTTCAGTGTTAAAGGACAACTTAGGTGATTTTTTTTTTTCCCCCCGGTAATTAAAACCTGTTATTTTATTGTCACCACATTATATAAACACTGTTATATAACTTTGTAATGTGTTTTAATAAGCGTTCTGACCCCCCCCCCGATCCCTGTCGACCACGGCCGACGACATCTTATGTCAATGACGTCGTCACAGCAGGCCGGCCCCACTGTGAGACATCAGCAGATGGACAGCTTGCTCAGCTACGATTGGCTGAGCAAGCTGTCATGCATCTGACACTGCTGGCCGAAGAAGGTAAGTGCCAGGGAGAAGACTCTGCTGACGGGAGCTCCGGGGACCTGCGGTCAGTAGGAAATTCGAAAGGCGCCCGACCCACTGGAATTGTCCTTAAATGAGTCTGGATAACCCCTTTTATCCCAAGGGCTAATGCACACGTATGTACCCTAGTGGAAACTTTCAAACAGTATTGATGCTGCTGACATCATAATTAATCATGATGCTGGGAGCTCAACTCCACAGGACACCATCCACTCATTGACATGTTTTTGCCGACATATTAGCCTTAAAGGACAACTCCGGGCAAAACATATTTTTTAATATGTTATTGCATAAGGAAAGTTAGACAAATTCCTAATGTACATTAATTATAGGAAATGCACATATAGTGCTATTTCACTCAATTTAGTAGGTCAAGCAGGCTTCAATTCCTCTCAAAAACTTTGGCATCATTAGTCAGGTGTAATTCATATGAAGTGTCCAGCAGTATATGGAAAAATGCCATTGTAAGAATAACTATATCACTAGTGCCAGCAGCTCCATCCACAGCACGTAGGACGGGGCTGCTGGCACTTGTGGTGCAGCTGCCAATACCCCCCCCCCCCCCGCCACAGCAGACCCCAGACTAGACCCCTCCCAAACTACCCCCATCAGAAGTGCCAGAAGCCACTTTCACGGCACATAGGACGGGGCTGCTGGCACTTGTGATATAGTTATTCTTACGATGTAATTTCTCCTTATACTGCGCCCCCTACTGGACACTTCATATGAATTACATCTGATTTGTGACGTCACGGTTTTTGAGAGAATTTGAAGCCTGCTTGATCTACTAAATTGAGGAAAATAGCAATATATGTGCATTTCCCATAATAATGTGTATTAGGAATTTGTCTAACGTTCCTTTTGTAATAAGATATTTAAAAAAAAAAAGTTTTGCCCAGATTCTCCTTTAAACCTTGCTTTGTGGGGAGATAAAAGGCAGAAAGACAACAATGTATAATTGGCTACTGTTAAAGTGTTGCAAAGTTTACTCTCACTTCCAACATGCTGGGAAAGCTTGAATTTTAGGCCATGGCTTCAGAGTGTGCTCAGCTGTCTGACACCTGTTAATTTAAGTGACATTTTTAAGGCATACAAGAAACTTGTACGAAATTAGATACAGTATGCACAAGTTTTTGCTGTGGAATTGATACAGATAATTGGTGCATTTTGTGGCAAAATACACCCCTACACAGTGCTTATTCAAAGCTATAACCTGTTGTGTAATACAGAACCTCCAGGGTATGAGAGAGTGGCTCCTTTTAACTTCTTTACACAGGTCAAGATATGAGGATCAGAGGACTCTCTCAACTAATCTCTATATTGGTAAATGAACACAGACACACAAGCAGCGGGTTCGGGCGACAGAAGTATAAAATGTATGGGGCTCTCCCGAGACTACAGATGATGTTGGCGGAGATATTTCAGAGAGATACGGGAATGTTGGGTCATGCCAAGGGTAGGACAGGGGAGATAACTGTCAGCCGAACAAAAGTTATTAAAGGTGTATGCCCACTCTAACCCCTTTAGGCTATGTACCCAAACGTGCATTTTTTTATGTGTTTGTGCCACAATTTTTCTGCAGATTATGCAATAATTCAGTTGCAGCTAAATAATTTTTTTTCTGCAATTTTTGACGGAATTGTGGAAGAAATGCATAAATAAATAAGGCTGATCGCATTCCTACAGCAGTGGACTATTTGCATGTTCTGACGCTATTCAGATCCCGCTGGTGCCCATGTGACCTCTCTTCTGACTGTCCTGAGTCTACAGAGGCCAGATGTCACCATCTTATATGTATCTCTGAAACGGCGTGCTTCTTTAACCATGAAATACATTTAATATCTAATACATTTGACATTTTTTAGGACCTTAGCTACAGAATCTTTTCTGCTTTTTCTGTGGATTTTCTGCTTTTCAGATTTTGGTATATCCTGCCTTTAGTTTAGCTTGTTCTTGACCTGGAATCTGACTGCTCTTGATCTAAATGGGACTTCTGCAACCATATTCACCCATTGTATTTCAGTTTTGTAACTTTTCAATTTTGATCTGAACTCTGAAAGAATTGATATGTTAGCTCTTCAGGCAGAGTCAGTGGAGAAACTTCCCATTGAAGTATCTCCTCCTCTCCAAATCTGCTATGCTCAGCGGCAAATTGCACTTATATTCCTCTTCTTTTTGCTTCATTTCAGCGTGGACTAAAAAGAGGATTTCAAAATCTGCAAGGAAAATTTCCTTGGTATTTTCTTCTGTGTCACAAGGCCTTATGCTTGGACAAGGACAGAGCTGAGGGGGAAGTAGTCATCTTATAATACTTTTTAAAGAATGTTGGCCACTTTATAGTAAAATAGCTCAATGTACAGTATTAGTGTACTTACAGCTCCCTGTGTACCCCTTAAAGTTAAAATCAAACTCCTCTCCTCCAAGCTGTGGTGATTCTCTCTATAAGATGGCTGAGCATGGAGGAACATGTGACCGACCATGTCCCTCCCCCTGTGTCCTCCATAAGCATATACAGGCTCAGTAGTTGACAATGAGGGCTGGCTATGGTCATATGCTCCTCCCTTCTCTGCCATCCTATAGATAGAATCACCACAGAGCAGGGCAGAACTACCTGGAGAAGGAGGAGTCTGATTTTAGATCTGAGGTACACAGGGAGCTGCTGTGTCAGTAGGTGCAGGGGGTACAATTAATAATACTGTTACATAGTTACATAGTTAATACGGTTGAAAAAAGACACATGTCCATAAAGTTCAACCAAAGAGGGGATGGATACAGGGAAGGGGTGATAGGTTCTATACATATGCATTTATATTATTTTGGTCTAAGAACTTGTCTTATCCTGTTTTGAAGCCCTCTACTGTTTTTGCTGTGACCAGATTCACTGTTCTCATTGTAAAGAAGGCTTGTCGCCTCCGGAGGTTGAACCTTTTTTTCTCCAGGCGGAGGCAGTGCCCTCTTGTCCTTTGAGGGGGTTTTACCTGGAACATCTCTTCCCCATATTTCTTGTAGGGGCTATTTTATCTCCCCTTAAACGTCTCCTCTCCAGACTAAACAAATTTAATTCCTTTAATCTCTCCTCATAACTAAGATGCTCCATTCCCCTTATTAGTTTAGTTGCCCGTCTTTGTACCCTCTCCAGCTCTAGGACATCCTTTTTATGAATCGGATTCCAAAACTGAACAGCATACTCCGGATGAGGCCGCACCAAAGCTTTATAAAGCGGTAACAATATATCCCTGTCCCGAGAGTCCATGCCTGTTTTAATGCATGACCATATCCTGCTGGCTTTAGAAGCAGCTGACTGACATTGTGTGCTATTCTGTAGTCTTATTATCTACAAGTACACCCAGATCCTTCTCCATCAGCGACTCTCCCAGAGTAACTCCCCCTGTACACTGAACTTTTTTACTATAAAGTGGCCAACCCTTCTAACCGATCACAAAGATGAGTAGTGTTTTTGTTTTAGCTAACAAGTGTAGTCTCAAATGGAAAAATAGAATAATACCATCCACGAATGAACTAAGAGAACTGTTTTCATAGAATTGCTGTTTTGCAGTCCTCTTATTGAAAATGCATAGGCATCTTGGCACATAAATAGTTTTTTTTAATAAGTGCAAAGCTTTATTAATTTCTACTAATATCTAATACAGAGATTATATACTGTCTATCTCTCTGAGGCCCTGTTTGTTTAGCAATAATAGGCTTCCTTCTATCGAGATTGCTTTTACTATGTGCTTAGAATGACTATTGTGAGCACTGCGGATGGTGTTTTCTACTATTGATTTTCTGGGTGTATAAAACAGTTTAACTTGTGAGATGTGAGACCACATTATATTATGAAATTGTGTCCCTTAGATCAAGTAACCAGGACAATGATAATTACGTAACTATACCAGAAAATATCGGCAAAGCCCAGAAATTGTTTCTTCCTTTTATAGCTTATAACAATGCCAGAGAAAATGTGCCACCTATTGACACTCTCATAAACCACCTTCCTATACATATGGAGAGCTACAGGACTGTTAAAGGGAATGTATGACAAGCCTCATGGACAGACACACAATGAACACCTCCAGTTCCTCTTCTTTGTATGGAACACACTTGTAATCAGCGCATGCTTTGTGGCCTCTGTGACCTGTGCAAAGGGTATACTACAGGGAAGGGGAGGCGAGATAGAGTTACTATTATTCTTGCCATCTGCTGGTGTCTGCTTTAAGGCTACTTTGTACCCATAATCTGCCCCCCACCCCTAAACTGCTTATTTCGCCAGATTTCTGCTTTTAATCCAAGATTTCGGCAGGTGATGCAGTTATTGTCCCAAAAAAAAACTACTTTCAAACTTGCAGCCCTGTGTCATATTGGCGTCGCCTAGAGTGTCTGTGCCCTAGGCCTGCACAGCCTCTCCGTCCCTCCTCCCTATCTTCTTCATCATTAGGAAGGCTGCTTGACAGGATTTCTGCTATTCATCACTTGTCTGAACACTGCTCATGTGCCTAAACAATCCACCACATCTGCAGTGAGGAATAAGCACATTCCTAATGGTGAAGATGGTGGGGAGAAAGGACGGAGATGCCTAGGGCACAGACACTCTAGGTCAGTGCTTCTCAAACTGTGAGGTGGGCCTCACCAGTGAGGCGCCCCCTTGTTGTTGGTGAGGCCCAGCTGGGGAGGCAGTTTTCACTAAGTAACTATGATCTGCACAGTCCTTTTGCTGTCTGCAGAAATCTAAATTTTAACATTATTAATTTATTTTGTATTTAATGTATTATCTAGAGCTTGGGAGACAGGTGTAAGGTAGCCCTAGCATTATTTTCAGCTTTTAAATGGACTTTCACCACAGATAGTGAGGCCCAGGCACCCTCTTGGTCAGTCTGGTGAGGCCCAGGCATTGCCTTGGTCTGTTGGGTGAGGCTCCAGTAGCAAAAGTTTGAGAAGCACTGCTCTAGGTCACACCAATTTGACACAGAGCTGCAAGTTTAATATAAATAAATTCATCCCATAATTAAAGTTAAAATCACACCCTTTTTCCTATTTAAAAAAAAATAAATTTGATATGACTACTTGCAGAGTCGCCCAAAATATATTACACACAAAATTCTGATATTGCATGGTAAACAGCCTAAGGGTGCCTTCACACCTACCGACTTGCAGCGTTAATAACGCTGCAAGTCGGCTAGGTCCTGGCAGATCACTGTCAGTACATACACGCAGCGGTCTGAACGACTGCTGCGTCTATGTAAATCTGCCGGCCACTTAACCCCTTCTGATGCCGGCCGGCCGCCTCCCGCTCAGCTCTGTATACATTACCTCCTCGATCCACGGGGTCCCGGCGTCCTGCTCTCCCGCCCGGCCAATCAGTGGCTGCGGCAGGGCAACACACTGATTGGCCGGGCGCGAGAGCAGGACGCCGGGACCCCGTGGAGCGAGGAGGTAATGTATACACAGCTGAGCGGGAGGCGGGCGGCCGGCATCAGAAGGGGTTAAGTGGCCGGCAGATTTACATACACTCAGCAGTCGTTAAGACCGCTGCGTGTATGTACTGACAGTGATCTGCCAGGACCTAGCCTACTCACAGCGTTATTAACGCTGCGAGTCGGTAGGTGTGAAGGCACCCTAAGTGTATTTTTTTTTTAAGCTAATTAAAGAAAAAGTTATATAAATTGTGTATCGTTGTACTGATAGCAGAGTTTGATAACTTGTCAGCTTTACAGGCTCGGCAAACAAGCGCCGATCTAGCAGATTGTCGCTTATTTGCATTATTGATTGGGCCAGCATCAGCCTGTCTTACCTGCATCAGCCCCTTACTTGCTTAAAGTCTCTGTTTTTTTTTTTTGTTTTTTTTTCTTTTTTAATTTTTCAAGATCTAAAATCAACAGAGGATATGAAATAAAGCATTTTTGCAACTTACATTATTACATTTTTTTTTAGTTATCATTTAAAGTGTCACTGTTATAACTTTCAGAATGTAAATCAACAGTATACGTGAAATAAAGCAAGTTTGCAATATACTTTCACTTATTCTTAACTGCCGCGATCCCGATTCCTTTTAGCAGCCAGGGACCGCGGCAGTTAGCCATGTCCGCTAATTAATGCAGCTGTCAAAGCCGACAGCTACATTTATATTGAAAGCGTGGAGACCGCACTCAGGTGAAAAAATTTCATTTATTCGCATCCTACTTCCCGCAACTTTTCGGCTGACACTAAGCCGAAGTACGGTCTCCGCGCTTTCAATTAGAGTTTGTCTGGACGGTTGGGATCCCGTTTGGTGAGGCGTGCATTCTGCTACTTTACCCAGCCGGTGCTGTTCCAAATATATTTTTTGGATAAGCTACAATTAAATGTCTTCCCCCCCCATACCTTGTCTAGTAGTGGGACCACCCTCCTGCCATGGCAGAGGAGCGGTCCCTGCTTCTTGCTGGGTTAGGGTTCTGCGCTGTAATGGTGCTGATCTTGGCTCAGTGGTCTCTTGTTCTGGGCTGCAGCATGACAGAGCAATAGATCACTAATCTTATTGATCTATGCTGTACAATGAGAGATCAATGTAGTTATACTAGAAGTCTCCCAGGGGACTTCTAGTTAGTGTGTAAAGAAAAAAAAGTTAATAAAAAAAAAAATCCCCTGATAAAAGTATAAATCACCCCCTTTTCCCATTTTATTAATAATCATATTTGGCGCAATCACCTGAACTATTAAGTTATTGCATTCCTGATCATGCACTGTAAACGCCCTAAGCAAAAAATAAAGTGCAAAATTGCTGATTTTTAGTCGCCTCAAATCCAGAAAAATTGTAATAAGTTACATATCGTTGTATTCGTACTGACTTGAGAAACATACTGGTAACATACTTGTGGACATGGAAACTTAAAACCTTTTTCTGTCTTTGCCTCACCACAGGGGGAAGGTAGTGCTGGAACAGGGTAGGGTGAGGTATGGTGGGGCTGGATTTTGTATTCACTTATAAGCTGCAGGTTTTCTGCACACATCCCTTATGATTTTCAATAGGCCTGCGGGGGGGGGGGGGCACTAGTGGGCACTGGGTTCATCATTTCAGGTTTCGCTTCAGGCAGCAGAAAGCCTAGAATCAGCCCTGCTCTGCCCTGTGGCGAGGCAGGGAAAGTGGGCTCTATGGACGCTGGACCCCACTTTGGTGACACTGTGCAACAATGATAAAAGCACATTGGGAAACTGGGGTTGACAGTACCCCTTTAAGCCAAAATTAGCCTGGTCCTGAAGGGGTTAATGATTTCCTTTTCACTTAATGAATTCACCTGACCATTGCATTTTTACCCAACTAAAATTGTGGTCTAAATCTTGACAGATAAATGCAATTCCTGTGTGTATTAGATCCATGTTACTGTACAGCTGCTATTCTTAAATGCTGTCTGTTCTCTATTTACGGACCTCTTGTTAAAGCTTTCAGGCACTCAGTTTTGGTTGTCAGCACTGGTCTACAAAAGACCCTCATGCTCAATGTGGCAGTTCATTGTTACTTTTGCTGACCTTATACATTGCGTACATGTGGCAAACTAATTTCTATTGTCAAAACTGTGAAACTGTCCCTGACATCTTGAATTTTCCTGTGTACAGTATATACGTGTGTGTATATATTTATGCATGTAAGGGGAGTGTGTGTGTATGTGGCATTTATGTAAAGTGACAAACCCTAACTTTGTCTTGGCTCTGGGACCAGTTTCATTGGGTGATATGTTAATATTTTGTCTCGTATCTTTGTTGTATTTTAACTTTACAATAGTTGGCAAGGAACATTCTGTAAAAAGGCTTCTATCATGAGCTTGGATTTAGGTATCATGGTACATTGAAATAGTAACTTTTCGAGCCTTTTTTCAGGATTGAATTACCTCCAGCCTCTCATTTTTATACAGATACTGACAAAGTAGTTCTACAATCCTCTAAAATATCACATGAAGAAAAAAATTTGAAAATCGTGTATTGATCCCTAAAGCCAGATTCACACGTTCCATGTTCCGCACGGAACATGGACGTGGAAGGCCTGTAATGGAAAAAATTGCATTCAGTATTTTAAATCGTACCTAGATAAAATTACACCAAAAACTTGTCGGGGAAACTGTCGGCTATCTGTAATACATGTAACACACAAGTGCAATACCAGGCATAAAAAGCAGAGGTGCTTTAAACAACTAAACAGATTGCTTTGTTTTATAGGCCTGTCGATAGTAATGTATTGATTTGCTTTGGGCATCTTCACGCTGTTGTTTTCTATTCACAAAGCATTTACAGAGGGGCAAAGTAAAAACGGGTTTGCGAAGTCAATTATAACCTATGGAGAGGAAGGAGTCAAGGGGGATGACTGAGCAGGAAGAGGAGACCAACAGCCCTGCAGTTTGGTACATAAAACAGTGATTTCTGAGGTCAGAAAGCTCAGTGCAGGTCTGGGAAATTGGTGAGAAGATTTTAGGGTGATGCACTGTGCAGGACTGCTTTTTCTCCTCTGTGCCCTCTCATCCCCCTGGACCCCCCCCCCCCCCCCCCCCCATTGACCATAATGGACACAGAAATCCTGCTACTTTTTTTTTTTACAGATTTGGAAGTACAGAAGTAAACTTTTGCTCAAATGAACCTATTACAGAGTTTCTTAAAATCCCCTGTACTATTGACACTTATAGATTTCTGAAAACAGTGACATTTAATTGACAGTTACTTTAATTCTAAGCTATGTATAAGATGATTGCAGCTTGTAATTGATAGACGTGTCTCAGGTCTTAATTCTTTTTGGATGTTAACATGGGACTGGTGATTCTCTAAACTTTATAATCTGCATGTTGGTACAGGTATGCTGGTAATATGCACTTATTGATGTCTACATTTATATTCATATGTGAAACAGAATACGTGGTCTTTTCTGTGTTTTTTTTTTTTTTATCAGGTTTGACTATTGGAGGATTTGGCAGTAGTGTTGGGGGTTTAATGCTCTGTCATGTTGATGTTGTATTTTTAGCTGATGTATGTCTTCTAGCAGAAAATACAAGCTGTCGTGTAATGACAGCAGTGCAGATTCCTGGAATAGATTTTTCATTTTGGGAAGAGAGATTCCTATGTGTGTAAGAGTACATCATGTGCCGGGCAATGGGATTCCTGCATGGGGAGATACACTTTTGACACAGTTTAGGGTTAGAGCAACGGTTATAAACTAGCTGCTCACTTCTCATGCTGGCAACAGCTGATTGATAGTCACCCAAGGACAGGTTAATTGTGTGGTATAGGGATGTCTGCTATGCCAGCTTGTAATAGTAGAGGAAAAGGCTTTAGGTAGCACCATCCATAAGACGCCCCTCAAAGTAGGCGGGCCAAATCAGGAAGTACTTAACAATGATAAAAACAAAACAAAGGAAGTACTTAATTTTTTTGCCATAATTCGTATTCTAGTTAGGAATTCATAACTATTAGAGTTGCCTGTACTTGCCAGCACTTAACTAACCTGACAAGTTTAACTATATTTAGTGGGATGGGAATACCCCTTTTAAGCAATGTTTAAAGGGGATATCTGACACTTCCACATTTTGAATATGTTGCTGCCATATAAGAAAACATATCACATGTTATGTTAATCTCTCCGCGCTCCCCTGGTGTCCTGATGTGGTTGCCACTGTCCCCCATAGCCACAGTTACTTCCACGACTAGTTTATCTTGGGAGTGACAGCTCATTCAGCCAACCACTGACTGAGATGAGACAGCTCCACGGCCATTGATTGGCTGAGTGGGCTGTCACTGCCAAGACAAGCTCGTCTCGGAAGTACCGGTGGCTACAGACAGTGGGGGACACCAGGGGAGCACAGAAAGGTAAGCATAACATTTTTTGTTTTCTTATACAGCAGCAAAGTTTTAAAAATGTGCGAGTGTCAAATAACCCCTTTTAAGGCTGCTCACTGGATTGAAGTGTAAGGGCCCTATTACACCAAAAGATTATAAGCTGTGTTTGGCCGATTACCCGCTGCATTTGGTGTAATAGGTCATGTCAAAAGGCAATGATCAGCTGACATACATGATGTCGGCTGATCGTTGTCCTTAAACATGACCTATTGAAACATTCACGTTTGCAACAGTCTGCTCCCTGTCTCTGTGTAATAGGAGCAGCGGGCTGCCACTCCCTTGAATGGGCCTAAAGATTTTCTGGGCCGCCCCTCTCGCAGCTTCCCGCGCCCCATTTGTTTTCCAATGCTTAATGTGCGTGTAATAGTTCGCACTCTCTTCCCCCACTACATTGTGTCGTGTTATATGGCCCTAACAGGTGGGACATAGTTGCTTCTCTTGGGTATCTAGCATTAGAGGGGTTATCCAGCGTTACAAAAACATTGCCACTTTTCCCCCTCTCATCTCCAGTTTAGGTGTCATTTACAATTAGGCTCTATTTACTTCAATGGAGTTTAAAACCCCACCCAATCTGGAGACGAGAGGGGGAGAAGTGGCCATGTTTTTGTAGTGCTGGATAACCCCTTTAAGGCCCTTTTACATTGGCCAATTTGTAATTGAGTGTTTTTTAGGAACAAGACAATCGGTCTGTGTAGAAGGGCCACTGATCAGCCAACAAATGATAAAATGTAAGCTAACTGCATCTTATATATGGCCAATAAAATCCTCATTAGTGGTGCACATCCCCCCCATGTAAAAGGGCCTTTAGTATTAATACTTTAGGGGTGATATTCCTTCCCTCCTTCCTTTTTTGTCTATCTATTGGGACAGATAAGACATTTATTGCTGAGGTAGAGACACTTGCAGACAGTTTCCTATGATGACCTGTAGTATGACAATGTATAAACTTTACTGTGATTAAAGCAGCACGTTGTATCATCCATGTATGTATCTTGCTTTGTAGAATGCGATAATTTGCTCGTGTATTTCCCTTAACTTGCTCTTTTAGCATTGAAAGCAAACATGAAGTTACAATCCTAGGAGGTCTAAATGAATTTATAGTGAAATTTTATGGACCACAAGGAAGTAAGTAATACAAATGCCATTAACACTTGCCCCCCTTCCCCCTTAAATTGTAGTAATCACCCTGTGTGTGAATCACACCAAAGGTGCGAGTGATCATTAAAGGAGAAGTCCGGCCCAAACTATTTTTTAATATGTTATTACTTACGGAAAGTTAGACAAATTTCTAATGTACATTAATTATGGGAAATGCACATATAGGGCTATTTCCCTTAATTTAGTAGATCAGGGAGACTTCAGATTCTCTAAAAAAAAAAAATGACGTCACGAATCGGTGGTGTAATTACAATGGTTCGCCAGCAGGGGCGCACTATATATATAAAAGTCAATGAGTACTATTGACTTCTATATATAGTGCGCCCCTGCTGGACACTCCATTGTAATTACAATGGATGTGTATGTAAATGTAATACAGTATACAGTGTTTTTGATTGAATACATTTTATGGAATACTTTGGGGAGCAGGTGTCCTTGCTCCCCAAAGTATTCCATAAATGTAATCAATCAGTACATAACAGTAACCCGCCAAACTGCTGCCCGGCCGCCGAACCGCTACCGAATGCCCGCCGCTGCCGAAAACCAGCCGCTCTGGACTAGACTCAACTATGATGACTACTCTCATGGTGATGGGAGAGTAGTAGCTGGGTTATATCGCCACTGCTGCTGATGGGCGCAGGGGGAGCCGCTCATCACTGTGCAGCTATCATCCCCCTCCGCTCCCCCCCTCCTCCTCAGGCCAAACTTTACACTGACTATGTGATGGCTGACTCCCCGCCCAGCGCCGCTCTCCGATAACACATTCCGGCTCCCGGTGCTTCCTGGTGTCCCCAGCCGGCATGTGTGATCGGAGAGCGGCGCCGGGCGGGGAGTCAGCCATCACATAGTCAGTGTAAAGTTTAACCGGAGGAGGAGGGGGGAGCGAAGAGGGATGATAGCTGCAGTGATGAGTGGCTCCCCCTGCGCCCATCAGCAGCAGCATCAGCGACGATATAACCCAGCTACTACTCTCCCATCACCATGAGAGTAGTAGTTGAGTCTAGTCCAGAGCGGCGGGCGGGCAGCGGTTCGGCGGGCTACTGTTATGTACTGATTGATTACATTTATGGAATACTGTGGGGAGCAAGGACACTTGCTCCCCAAAGTAGTCCATAAATGTATTCAATCAAAAACTGTATACTGTATTACATTTACATACACATCCATTGTAATTACAATGGAGTGTCCAGCAGGGGCGCACTATATATAGAAGTCAATGGTACTCATTGACTTCTAAATATAGTGCGCCCCTGCTGGACACTCCATTGTAATTACACCCCCGGTTCGTGACGTCATGTCTTTTTAGAGAATCTGAAGTCTCCCTGATCTACTAAATTAAAGGGATAGTTTTTTTTTCATGTAATTATAAAAAATAAGTGGCTTGGTATTTATTTTTCCTGTACTATCAATGTTTTATAACACTGATGCTGGCCACAGGGGGCTGCCATGTTGAATAGCATCTGTGTATGGTGTCTTTGCACGACACTTACACAGATGCTGTACGGCACACACAGAGCATTGAAGTGAACGGGACGGAGTCCGTCCCGTTCACTTACAATGTGTTTCATTAGCTGTGTGCTACGCATATTCAAAGGCATGCGTAGTACACAGCTAGGGGAGGGTGGTGGCACCATTTTAGAGGAGCCTGCTCCTGGTAATACTTGTTGGCCGTCTGTATTCCCCATGCACTCCCCAATCTGTATACTGCTGCTGTCCCCCGTCTGTATACTGCTGCTCCCTCCCGCTTGTATACTGCTGCTGTCCCCATCTGTATGCCGCTTCTCTCCCCCTGTCTGTATGCCGCTTCTCTCCCCCTGTCTGTATGCCGCTTCTCTCCCCCTGTCTGTATGCCGCTTCTCTCCCCCTGTCTGTATATTGCCGCTTCTCTCCCCCTGTCTGTATATTGCCGCTTCTCTCCCCCTGTCTGTATATTGCCGCTTCTCTCCCCCTGTCTGTATATTGCCGCTTCTCTCCCCCTGTCTGTATATTGCCGCTTCTCTCCCCCTGTCTGTATATTGCCGCTTCTCTCCCCCTGTCTGTATATTGCCGCTTCTCTCCCCCTGTCTGTATATTGCCGCTTCTCTCCCCCTGTCTGTATATTGCCGCTTCTCTCCCCCTGTCTGTATATTGCCGCTTCTCTCCCCCTGTCTGTATATTGCCGCTTCTCTCCCCCTGTCTGTATATTGCTGCTGTCCCCTGCCCCCCCCCCCCTTGCTATGTGCCCCTGCTCTCCTCTGTCTATGTGCCGCTGCTCCCTCAGTGGGAGTCTTATACAGTAGAGGATACAGGGGATCAGGGTTATCACCTGAGCTCCTCTTGCAGCTGTAAATTGTCGAATCCCCAGTGCAGCAACTGCCCGATAAGAACACTCAGTCTGGCTCAGTTCCCTGCCCTGTACTCAGTTATTGTCGGGTTACAGTCACATGAGCCGAGTACAGGGCAGGGAACTGAGCCAGACTGCGTGTTCTGATCGGGCAGTTGCTGCACTGGGGATCCGACAGTTTACAGCTGCAGGAGGAGCTCAGGTAATAACACAGATCCCCTATATATATGGTAAAGCAATTTGTTGTAAATTACAAGTTGTAATGAGTAACTAACTCCTATCATTGGAGCTGATGGTTTGTTTGGTGGATTCCCCTATAGCTATATAATCACTGTGAAGTATATTGCATGTGTATGCTGGGAGTTTTTGTCAGGTCCCAGACAGATAAGGTACCAGTACATACATGTATTATCCTCCACAGTGATTATATAACTATAGAGGAATACACCAAACTATCAGCTCCCAGGACAGGAGTTACTGCTATCCAGAACTATTGGCAACTATGTGTTTCACTGTAATTGATACATCTGTACAGGCTGCAAATATTGTAACCAGTCACTGACTGCAGCAAAGAAGTTAGTCACTTATTACAGTCAGCAACTCTTGTCTCACTGAGGTGGCTGCATATAGGAGAGCAAAGTGTCTCTCCTACTCCTCTCTCATCTATCTATCTATCTAGTTCAGATAATACTCCACGGCAACTCCAATACGTGTCAAACGTGATTTAAATTTATTCCATCTTGTGATACATCAAATAAATAGTGCAGCACAGCAAATACAGGATGCAACGCTTTAACTGTCTTTCACCGTCTTTTTAAGCCTGAGAGACCGTCGAAACGTCGCATCCTGTATTTGCTGTGCTGCACTATTTATTTGATGTATCACAAGATGGAATAAATTTGAATCACGTTTGACACGTATTGGAGTTGCCGTGGAGTATTATATGAACTGTATTAGTTTGGTCCGTGGTCGGGACCTATCTACTGGGACTCGCACATCCTAAAAAGTAGTGCTGCTTTTCGATATAGTGAATCTATCTATCTATCTATCTATCTATCTATCTATCTATCTATCTATCTATCGTGTGACACTGAGGTGTAGTATGAAGGGCTAGGGACACTTCTTGTATGTGTACTTCTATGCAGACAACAACAAAATGGCGCTGCCCAGCAGTACACATATCACCTTTCCCCTCTTTGTTCCCTTGTGAAAAGAGGAGGGAGGTGATGATGTCACAGCAGTTGAGCAGAGACTGCCTCTTTTTTTCAGCACAGCCGTATTTCAGGTTACTTTTACCAGCAGTTTTTCTGCTGGCGCTCCCCCTAGGGGCCATCACTGGGAAATATGAAAAATTAGATAATGAATTTTTCATATTTCCTTACATGTAAAAAAAATAAAAACACACTTTATAAATTAACCAAAAAAATAACAAATTAAATTTTATCATTTTCAAAAAATTTTTTTTAACTTTGTGACACATTCCCTTTAAGGGAAATAGCCCTATATGTGCATTTCCCATAATTATTGTACATTAGAAATTTGTCTAACTTTCCCTAAGTAATAACATTAAAAAATAGTTTTGGCTGGAGTTGTCCTTTAATGGTTGGTAGGCAGGAAATATTATTTAACTTTGCTTACAATAAAAAGTACAATAAAAGTCTATTTTTTAGGCTGTTCATTGTTTGACATTATACTTATTATTTATTTTTTAACTTTCAAATGTGCCACATTGTTTCCTTTGCTGCGCCTTCCTTATGTATATGGAAAGTCATTGTTTTCTTCTTTACGGCAGCACCATATGAAGGTGGAGTGTGGAAAGTTAGAGTTGACCTTCCTGATAAATATCCTTTCAAGTCTCCTTCTATAGGTAGGTACAGTACTGCAGAAAATGTATTTTAACTCCTACAGGAGGAGTGAAAAGCCAGAGCAAAAGTTCACTTTTTAGGCCTTATTGACACGTCCTATAATCTACGGATCCGTATTTCCGTATTCGAGTTAGTGCACATTGTTGTCTATTGGGCTATTCACACGATCAGTAGATTACAAGGATGCAAACATATGCTGAACTAGGACATGTCCTAGTGCGGACCTAAAAAAATTTTTTACGGATCCTCTTATATAAATCAATGGGATCAATCTGTAATTTGTGGTGAATAGAGGGAGGAATCTACGGACTTTATAAAAATACTGAACGTGTGCATAAGTCCTTTTAGAAAGCTGCATTCGAACGCTGAATTATATACCGGTCCCAATACATGGAGCATATATAATTTTCCAGAATTGCGTATTAAAATCTGACTTTTATAAATATGCATTAAAAGAAGTAATATTAAAAATTCTACACCGTAAGGCACTTCACAACAGATACTAAAGTGTTGAACCTCTTATTGTCTAACTCCAAATGGGCCCAATGGCCCTGATACACACATAAGGAGCGCGACAATGCAAGTAGTTACGTCAAAAATCAGGTGCGTATCTGCACGTTTCACCCAGATGTTACTCTAGGATCCTCAGGAGACTACTTTACACACTGGTTTAATAGATAAGAGGTAAATCATTAAAAAAGTAAGATAATAGGAGTGGACAGGTTATAATGTGTCTTTGCCAGCCAGGCTAGTGACACGTATATACCTGTTTGGGAGGTGAGAGGTTAAAGGGGTTGTGCGGCGTTAGAAAATTATTCACTAGATAACAGACATTACAAAGTTATACAACTTTGTAATGTATGTTATGTTAGTGAATGGCCCCCTTCCCCGTGTCCCCCCACCCCCCACCCCCGGAACTGTAGTGCACTATACATACCTGATTCGTGTCGACCCCGGCCGCCATCTTGGGGACAATGACGTAGTCTTCGGGAGGCCGGCCGGACCGCACTAGCCCTCCTTCATGCCAGCCTCCCTCTGCCGCGTCATCGGCTGCTCAGCCACGATTGGCTGAGCATAACGAAGCTCAGCCATTCGCGGCTGAGCAGCTGATGACGCGTCCCTCATGCCGCCCCCCCGCTGCGTCATCAGCTGCTCAGCCACGATTGGCTGAGCTTAGTTATGCTCAGCCAATCGCGGCTGAGCAGCTGATGACACGGCAGAGGGGGGCCTGCTGCAGCGGTTCGGCCGGCCTCCCGAAGATTACATCATTGTCACAAGATGGCGGCCGGGGGTCGACACGAATCAGGTGAGTATAATGCACCACACTTCCGGGTTTAGCGTGGGTGTGGGGGAACTCGGGGAAGGGGGCCATTCACATACATAACATACATTACAAAGTTGTATAACTTTGTAATGTGTGTTATTTTGTGAAAAATTGCTTAGCGCCGCACTACCCCTTTAATGTGAAAGCT
The DNA here is from genome assembly GCF_027789765.1 of Dendropsophus ebraccatus. Taxonomy (NCBI): domain Eukaryota; kingdom Metazoa; phylum Chordata; class Amphibia; order Anura; family Hylidae; genus Dendropsophus; species Dendropsophus ebraccatus. The sequence continues at coordinate 135,152,025 of NC_091454.1, forward strand.
TTATATGTCCATAAAATAGGGGAACAAATAACCCCGTTATATGCCAGGCCCCCGATTAACACTTGGAGCACCAGGCCTACACAGTGTCGTAGTATATGCAAAACTTCACAGATCGGGTACAGGTACAGGTCTAAATCCATCAACATTTAATATAATGTTAGTCCCTGCCTCCCCTCTTTGCAGTTATAACCGCTTCTACTCTTTTGGCAAGATTTTGGAGTGTCTGGAAATTTTTTTCCGATTCATGGCGAAAAGCATTTTTGAGACAAGATGAGTATTCACTGACTGTCGCCCTGATCCATTCCCGTCTTGACTACTTTAACTCCCTACTTATCGGTCTTCCTCTCTCTAAGCTCTCCCCTCTCCAGTCTATCCTGAACACAGCAGCCAGGCTAATCTTCCCCTCCAGCCGCTATACCGACGTCTCCCTTCTGTGCCAGTCACTGCACTGGTTACCCATTAAATATAGAACACAGTTCAAACTTCTCACCCTCACCCATAAAGCTCTACACAACTCTGCCCCTCCATATATCTCCTCCCTCATCTCCACCTACCATCCTTCCCGTGCTCTGCGTTCTGCTAATGACCTTACACTAACCTCTTCTTTAATCAGAGCTTCTCATTCCCGCCTCCAAGACTTCTCTCGTGCTGCACCAGCTCTCTGGAACTCTTTACCCAAAGACCTCAGACTTATTTACAACATCCCCAGTTTTAAGCGTGCCCTGAAGACCCATCTCTTCAGGCGTGCTTATAACATTTCGTAATCTCGTCTCCCTTTGCTATCCCCTCTCCATCCGCTCTATAACTTCTTCGGTGCTAGTTACACTGTCCTTGTTATTTGAGCTTAGAAAATGGCTTGTGACTGGCTTGCCCATTCACCTATAGGCACTTAGAGATTCCATGTACAATGACTGGAACATTGACAAATAAAGCACTTGTTGCCTCTCGTGTTACTCCCAGGCATCCTAGTCTGTAAGCTCTTGAGAGCAGGTCACTAATTTGGTATTTTAATTTATTCATTGTATAACTTAAAGGACAACTCCGGCGGGACCCCCCCCCCCCAAAAAAAAACAGACACACACAGACACCATACTCACCATCCCTCCGGTGACGATCGCCACTCCATTCGCCCGCCGTCTGCCTCACCGTCACCTGCCTCCGCCGTCCAGCGATGTCTCTTGCTTCCGGGTCCATGAGAGAGAAAAGGCTGCCAGTGCGCTTGCGCACCGGCAGCCTTTTCATTGGCTGGAGCGCATCACATGGCTTCCAGCAAGCTCAGCCAATCAGGGCTGAGCAAGCTGGAAGCCATGTGATGCGCTCCAGCCAATGAAAAGGCTGCTGGTGCGCATGTGCACCAGTAGCCTTTTCTCTCCCATTCACTCTCAATGAAGACGCCGAGGAGGAAGAAGACCCGGACCGCCCCCCAGCTCTGACGTCACTCGACACCAGAGAAGACGACCGTAATAGGTAATGTATATATTCTTTAACTTCCGGGGTGGGGGGTCGGGGTTGGAAAGTGGGGGAAGGGGGCCAGACCGGGTATTTAACCACATTACAAAGTTATATAACTTTGTAATGTGTGTTAAATAAGCCCAAAAAACTTTTCGCCGGAGTTGTCCTTTAATATATAACCTGTAATGTATTTATATATTTAAATAAGCGCTGTGGAATCTGTTGGCGCTATACAAATAAATATTATTATTATTTATTAATAATAATAATAATATTATTTATTATTATTTCAAATCTGATCAAGTTTTATTTGCCCATAGCAACCAGTCACATCTTGGCTATCATTTTGCTGATGTGCTGATTAGAGAGCCATCTAATTACCGTACCATGCTTGAATCCTGTGAGCTGTTCACAACAACACATTCTTTTACAAATGTTTGTAAAGGCAGGCTACACTAGTTGGTTCTTGATTTTTATAAAACTGTGGTAATGGGACTGACTGAAACATTACAGTTCTTTTACTAATTAAAGTTGGATACAAAAAAGACTTTATTTTAATCTGTTTCGATTTTTCTGACTGTGTAATTTTTATTTAACTTTTTGTACATTGTTATGGCAGTTACCATCTTGCCTGAGCTGTTTTTAACAGAATTTGGTGACATGCTTTTCAGCAAGATTCATGGATATAGAGGACAAAAGACAGTCTGTCCCCTTAAAATGAATGTGAAACATCACTGAGCGTACTCTGTGACCTTTGAAGAGGTGATTCCACAAGTAGCTGCTATTGTCTTCTCTATCTGCTGGAGTCACATGTCTCGGCAATGCTGTACAGATCACTTTACAGCAGCTTCCTCTTATCACCACATTCCTAACAGGAAGTATCAGCTTAGGTTTAGCCCCAGAGGTGAGAATGGAAATTGCAAGGTGTCAGAATAATTTTATAATGTAGGCAGAAAATTAAAGATCAGCAGTGTCACAAAAAAATCTTAAATATATAACATAAAAAAATTATTTAAACAAGTTTTCTGATGATACATTCCCTTTTAAACTCAGTGATGAGGTCTGTGCATGTAGTGTCAGTGAAAATGCTATATACCTATTTTGAGAAATCCAAGCTTGTAAAAATGTTTGTCTTTAATCTTCCTTTCTAGGATTTATGAACAAAATATTTCACCCCAACATTGATGAAGCGTAAGTTACCATTGGCGTTTTTAAACACATTCTGTCAGAATTTATGCCGAAAAAAGTTAATTGGTGTATATGGAGAGCTTAACACACATTTTGGGTATGTTGAAGTGAATTTGACAGCATTGACTCACTCAAACTAACCTTTTAGAGGGGTTAAACCCAGGGGCGGTCTTGGCATTTCTGGGGCCCCAAGCAAAGTTATGTCTGGGGCCCCCCCCTCGTTACGCGTTCCAAAACAATAGACCGCTGTGTGTTGCCCCCAGTAGTATACACCCCTTGTGTGCTACCGCCAGTAATATACGCTCCTTGTGTGCTGCCCCCAGTAGTATATACCCCTTGTTTGCTTCCCCCAGTAGTATATAGACCCCTGTGTGTTCCCCCAGTTATATATAGCCCCCGTGTGCTCCCCCAGAAGTATATAGACCTCCTGCTGCCCCACTAGTATATAGGCCCCCTGTGTGCTCCCTCAGGGGTATTTACCCCCTCTGTATGCTCCCCCACTTGGATATAGACCTCCTATGTGCTCCCCCACTTGGATATAGACCCCTGTGTGCTCCTCCAGTAGTATATAGACCCCCTGTGTGCCCCACCAGTATTATATATACCGCTTGTGTGCTGCCCCAGTAGTATACAGACCCCTGTGTGCTCCCCCAGTTATATATAGACCACCTGTGTGCCTCACAAGTAGTATATAGACCCCCTGTGTGCCCCACCAGTAGTATATAGACCCCATTCTGCTGCCCCAAGTAGTATATAGACCCCCTGTGTGTTGCCCCCAGTAGTATATAGACCCCTCTGTGAAGCCCCAGTAGTCTATAGCCCCCCTGTGTTCTGCCCCTGTTATATAGCCCCCCTGTGTGCTCCCCCCATTTATATAGACCCCCTATGTGGGCTCCCCCAGTTAAACAGACCCCTGTGTGCTCCCCCTCCCATATAGTATATAACACAATAAAAAAAACACTTATACTCACCTGGGTCTGGGCGTCTCCGCTTCTCTTCATTCTTGTGGCTGCAGGAAGGGTTTTCCCAGCGATCACAAGAGGCCGCACTCCCCTTGTCCTGGCGCTGATGCTCCAGTGATGTCACTGGAGCGCCGACACCACAAGGACAAAGCTGCCCCTTGTGACCGCTGGGAAAACCCTTCCTGCGGCCACAAGAGTGGCTGATAGGAAGGGAGCCAATGTCTCCCGCCCTGTCAGTGCTGCTGCATGTAACTATGAGCGCTCATTACGAGTGCTCATAGTTACAGTTCAGATGGCAGCAGCGAGCGGGGAAGCGGCCCTGTCCAGCGGTCTTGAGCACAAGAGCAGGGCCCCCCTGGATGTTGGGGCCCCAAGCGGTCGCTTGGGGTGCTTGGTGCCAAAGACCGCCCCTGGTTAAACCCCCTCTGATTGCTGCACCTGATTATGTCTAATGATTAGAAGGGGCCTCAGCACTAGAAGCCTAACCAATCTTATCTTATGACATGTCAAAAGCTCATTTAAATGACAGGAACACTTTCATCTCTTTTCTATCCATAGATATGCGATACGTGTGACATTGATGTTGCTGGGGCTATTTCTGTAGTAAAACCTGTATATTCTCTTGCTTGGCAGTTGACGCGCAGTGCTACATAAAATCCACAGAAATCTAATGTGATTTATTTTAAGAACAAAAGCAGCTTGCTATAAAAACTTGAAGTTCTCATCAGGATAGTCTGACTTGGATAGTCCATTTTAGGTTTTTGTGGTACTATGGAGGAAACTGTGCTAATAAAGCAGAATATGTTACGTATTGGTAATGTCTCCTGAGTTTTGATCATTTGGTGAAATGCCTACTTCACTGTAATACTTTTTCTCTTCACAGATCGGGTACAGTGTGTCTAGATGTCATCAATCAAACCTGGACAGCTCTGTATGGTGAGTTTGTGTTACCGGTTACATAGGTTAGGAGGAGGTGCAGTGATACCAGCTGTTTTGGTCATACAAGCGCAAAATATGACACAGAAAAACATTAATTTCTGGGCCACAGCCACAATAAGTATCCTGTAGGTAGGCTCTTATAGGAGCCACAAACTTTTTGTATTGAGCTTCCCCTAGCCACTCCTCATCAGTCTCTGTACAGTCATAGCCAAAAGTTTTGAGAATGATACAAATATTAATTTTTACAAAGTCTACTGCTTCAGTTTTTAAAATGGAAATTTGCATATACTCCAGAATGTTATAAAGAGTGATCAGCTTAACAGCAATTACTTGCAAAGTCAATATTTGCCTAGAAAATGAACTTTATCCCCCATTAAAGTTTCAGTGATTGCTCCATTAACACAGGTGTGGGTGTTGATGAGGACAGGGCTGGAGATCAATCTGTCATGATTAAGTGAAAATGACACTACTGGACGCTTTAAAAGGAGGCTGGTGCTTGGCATCATTGTTTCTCTTCTGTTAACCATGGTTATTTCTAAAGAAACACATGCAGTCATTGCACTGCACAAAAATGGCCTAACAAGGAAGAGTATCGCAGCTAGAAAGATTGCACCTCAGTAGAGATGAACAAACCGGGTTCGGGTTCGAGTCGATCCGAACCCGAATGTTCGTTATTTGATTAGCCGGGGCTGCAGAACGTGGATAAAGCTCTAAGGTTGTCTGGAAAACATGGATACAGCCAATGACTATATCCATGTTTTCCACATAGCCTTAGGGCTTTATCCAAGTTCAGCAGCCACCGCTAATCAAATGCCAAAAGTTCGGGTTCGGATCGACTTTAGCATGCTCTAGGTTCGCTCATCTCTACACCTCAGTCAACAATCTATCGCAACATCAAGTAGAGAGGTTCCATTGTTGCCAAAAAGGCTCCAGGGTGCCCAAAAAAGACCAGGAAGCACCAGGACAGTCTCTTAAAAGTGTTTCAGCTGCGGGATCGGGCTACCAGCAGTGCAGAGCTTGCTCAGGAATGGCAGCAGGCAGGTGTGAGTGCATCTGCACGCACTGTGAGGCGGAGACTCTTGGAGCAAGGCCTGGTCTCAAGGAGGGTATTAAAGAAGCCACTTCTCTCCAGAAAAAAACATCAGGGACAGACTCATATTCTGCAAAAGGTACAGGGAGTGGACTGCTGAGGACTGGGGTAAAGTGATTTTCTCTGATGAATCCCCTTTCCGATTGTTTGGGACATCTGGAAAACAGCTTCTGAAAAGACGAGGTGAGCGCTACCACCAGTCTTGTCTCATGCCAACTGTAAAGCATCCTGAAATTATTCATGTGTGGGGTTGCTTCTCAGCCAAGAGAATCGGCTCTGTCACAGTCTTTCCTAAAAACACAGCCATGAATAAAGAATGGTACCAGAATGTCCTCCGAAAGCAACTTCTCCCAACCGTCCAAGAGCAGTTTGGCGATCAACAATGCCTTTTCCAGCATGATGGAGCACCTTGCCATAAAGCAAAGGTGATAACTAAATGGCTCAGGGAACAAAACATAGAGATTTTTGGTCCATGGCCTAGAAACTCCCCAGATCTTAATCCCATTGAGAACTTGTGGTCAATCAAGAGACGGGTATACCAACAAAAACCAACAAATTCTGACAAAATGCAAGCATTGATTGTTCAAGAATGGACTGCTATCAGTCAGGATTTGGCCCACAAGTTGATTGAGAGCATGCCAGGGAGAATTGCAGAGGTCCTGAAGAAGGGTCAACACTGCAAGTATTGACTTGCTGCATTAACTCATTCTAACTGTCAATATAAGCTTTTGTTATTCATAATATGATTGCAATTATATTTCTGTATGTGATAAAAAAACATCTGACAAACACACATAAAAACCAGAGGGCAGCAGATCATGTGAAAATATAATATGTCATTCTCAAAACTTTTGGCCATGACAAAGCTGTCAATTGTAGCTAAGAGAAGTTGTTTGGGCAGCTCTTAATAGAGAATGCTCAGGATGAGTCTGTTAGGTGGCTGAGCATGTGACCATTTCCTGCTCTGAGTGTCCACCACTGAGCCTGTAAATGCCAATGGAGGACACTGATGGTGGGGCATGATCACATGCTCTTCCATGCTTAGCCAGCTTATGGACAGAATGGCCACATAGCAGGGCAGCCCAGGCTGGATGAGAAGAGCCTGATATTTAGTTCTGTGAGGTACACAAGGAGCTGCTGTCAGTATATACACTAAGTCACTTACTGATGCTGTACACTGAATAATTTTACTATGAATTGGCCAACCCCTTTAAAGTTGTTAAAACTTCTTATACATGATCAATGACATCGGGCAATGGTTAAATCATCGTTCTGGGAATATTAATCCCCTTTTCTTGAACAAACCATCTCCTCCAAAAAATTTCCAACATGGCCGATGACTGTCATCAGTTGGCAATGACAGTCGGCCAGCGAACAGTCTCTTAAAATTGTCCACTGTCATCATTTTTAATTGAAGGTGTATGAGCAGAGACATGAGCCATGAGAGATTTACATATTCACACCACCCTGAGCTTAAGATTCACACCCTCTTCTACTGGGGGCAAATGTGCAGATTACAGCCAGTAAGTCCCTATACCCTGGGAAATGGGTTGGATTGGGTTGTCTGGTAACAAAATAAATTTATAATCGTAATAACTGAAAGCCCTCGCAGGCAGGGTCCTCCCCCATGTACCAGTCTGCCATTTGCCTTCAAGTAATGTGTTTTTAATCTTGTATTGCTCTTGTTTTTTTACCCCTATGGGATTAAGGGTGCTTTATAAATAATTATAATAAAATTTAATTTTATTTCTTTCAGAAAGATGTTCTGTAAAACCGTTTTAGTTTTGAAAAATAACTTCTCTCAATTCTGCATGCACATGGAATGTGAGGTCAGGAGAATGTGTTGGGCTGCCAAAACAATCTCTGGCCCCATGCAGTGTGGTCCATGTGCGTAAATACATGCAGCTTAATATCACTTAATGTTCTGCTGCTTAGAACAGTGGGTTATTGAAGATTGCTCAAACGATTGTTTAAAATAAAGCACTGCTTATATAGGGGAAATTATGACAGATAAATCAATAAAAATTCAACTCAGGAAAATATTACCAGGATGTCTAAAAATTCCTTTTTTTTTTTTTTTTCTTTTTATTGCAGATCTTACCAATATATTTGAGTCCTTTTTGCCCCAGCTGCTGGCCTACCCCAATCCAATAGATCCACTTAATGGAGATGCTGCAGCTATGTACCTGCATCGACCAGAGGAGTACAAACAAAAAATTAAAGGTACGTTTGTTTTATAAGTTCTGTAATATAATGGTGGTACATCTTTAAAATGATAGTGTAACACACCCCCTTTGAGTAGGTGCTGTTTTTGACACCATAAGCTAGTGTGTCTGCTGCACATTTCCAATATACATTTGTCAAAGGTGTCCTTGTCTTTTAGGTGCAGGACCAAGGCTGGGAGAGGGGGGACTCGGAATAATTTTGGTGTTTGGTTTAGGGTATGAATTTTGTGGTCCAAATTACTGGTAGTGCTTTTAGGGTATATATACCCATAATTTGGCGTGGTTAAGCAGCTAAAAATTACTTTACACATGCATTCAAATAAGAACTCTGCATGCCATCATACAGAATGCGGCCAGTGGAGTTGTCAGTCTCAGTTTCCTCGACATTACAAGTCGTTTCATGGGCCTGTGTGATGTCAGTATTATAAGTGTTCAAAGCATAGATTCTTTTAGATAACTTTAATATCTAACGGTGAGTATTTATAAGGTTAGCCATAGAAGTTTTACTCACACTACTACTTGGCATTAACAAATATACAAGATGGACGGTTGACACGGTTATTTAAAGAAGTAGGCTCTGGTGTGGGGTTTGATATTAGGACAATTCATTCAGGCTATAGGTGTGCTCTCTTCTATAGGCAATAATAGTCCTTTATAAATCCAGTCAAAATAGGAGAAAAATGAGGGGCATTCAGCTAAAATATAGTTTTTATTGTGCGCAGTGCATACACTTATACATTTACTTCTGTGGATGCCAGCACATCCTCATCCTCATCCTGAGTGTACAGTGTCAGGCCAAACATTTTGTGTGCAGGATGATTAAGGGCTGGTGAGGCCAGAAATGTGTCACTGTGTCCTGTATGCATTTTTCATGGACTTTTATGGACTTTTGTAACAAGATTTTATCAAGATTGCAAATAAACAGAATTTTTTACCAGCAAGTGCTGACTTCCATAAGTTTCTTCATTTTATGTGCAGGACACCCATCTTTAGTATGCAGCATGATGAAGAACCACATGGCACAAACCACTGTCGTGACACTTAACTACCATAATGATTACTGTAGGATTTACACAATTCTACAATAGGGATTTGGCGGGTTGGGGGTGTGCTGCCCGGGTGATTGCTAGATCGTTTGGGCAGCCCATAGAGGATAGTGGCGGCCTGCTGCCCCCGCTCCTATTCAACGGAGTGATGGCAGCAGATCGCTGCTATCTTGGACGTTTGTTTTTCAACGTGTTTGGGGAAAAAAAAAAAAACAACCATCGTTGCCCTCTTTTCCATGGGATGCTTATCGTCCAAATACGGCTGATAATCGTTCCGTGGAATAGGGCCTTTATTTAGTTTTAGATGCGTTTTAGATAAAATGGTTGTAAAAAAGCTTGTATTTTTATTCATTAGAAAACATTGCTGTTTTCTTCCAGAAACAGCACTACTCTTTTTTCTTTTTTTTTCCCCTCAGTTTGTGTATGGTATTGCAGCTCTATTCCATTGCAATGAATGGAGCCTAGCTGCATTCGTGGTGGCGATCAGAGTGGCGGCGGGGGAGGCGATCGGGCCGGCGGGGGTGTTGATCAGAGCGGCGGCGGGGATGGCGATCGAGCCGGCGCAGGGGGCTGCGAAAGAGCGGGGAGCCGGGCGGCCGGCCTATCGCGCGACGACTGTTTACACGGAACGATCGGCGAATTTTTTGCGAACGACAATTTATGAACATGTTAAAAGATCAAAATGAAAGATTTTTCGATCGTTCGCCGCGTTTACACGTACGATTATCGTACGATTCAATCGTTATCGTGAAAATTCGCCCGATAATCGTTTCGTGTAAACGTAGCATAACGGTCCATTTACACACAAAGATTATCTGACAGATGATCTGCCAAAGATTTGAAGCCAAAGGCAGGAATGGATTTGAAAGAGGAGAAATCTCAGGCTTTCCTTTATGACCTGATCTCTGTTTACAGTCTATTCCTGGTTTGGGCTTTAAATCTTTGGCAGATAATCTGTCAGATAATCTTTCTGTGTAAATTGACCCTTATGCTACGTTTACACGGAACGATTATCGGGCGAATTTTCGCGATAATGATCGGATTCGAACAATAATCGTACGTGTAAACGCGGCGAATGATCGAAAAATCGTTCATTTTGATCTTTTAACATGTTCATAAATCGTCGATTGCAAAAAATTCGCCGATCGTTCCGTGTAAACAGTCGTCGCGCGATAGCCCGGCCGCCCCGATCGCCACCCCCGCCGCTCCGATCGCCCACCCGCCGCCGCTCCGATCGCCCCCACCGCCGCGGCCAAGAACATACGTTACCTGCTCCGCGCAGCAGGTCTTCCGACATCCCCTGGCTCCCATCTTCAGCGCACTGATTGGCTGAAGAGGAGCAGTTTTAAATTCCCGGCTCATCTCTTCAGCCAATCAGTGCTCCTCTTCAGCACTGATTGGCTGGAGGGGAGCCGTTTGAAATTCCCGGCTCATCTCTTCAGCTAATCAATGCAAGGCAGCACTGATTGGCTGAAGAGGAGCCGTTTGAAATTCCAGGCTCATCTCTTCAGCCAATCAATGCGCTGAAGATGGCAGGCGGGGATGTCGGAAGACCTGCTGCGCGGAGCAGGTAACGTATGTTCTTGGTGGGGGCGATCGGTGCGGCGGCGGGGGTGGCGATTGGGGGGGCGGGCTGCGGGCCGGGCTGTGGGCGCACGATCGCAAAACGATTTTTCCGTACGATATATCGTACCGTCTAAACGCTGATCGTTATAAAAAAAAATCGTTACTTCAAAATCGTTAATCGTACGATCGGGCCAATAATCGCCTCGTGTAAATTTAGCATTAGTCCATGGAAGGGTAATTCAACTGCAAAACTGCAGTTCCCATCATACCAGGGCAACCAAATCCATATATTTGGTTGTCAAAGCATGGTGTGAATTTCAAAAGCTGGAGTGCCAAAGCTTCCTCATTCCTAGGTTCTATTTTGCTTTGAAAGTGCTATTGGGAGTCTCTGTCATACATTCTGCTGGATATGCCAGGCAAAATAGTGCAGTACACAACTACTGTTTTAATAGGGTCTATTAGGTTTCAAAGTCAATGAGGTTCACTGTGTATCGTTGGTGTACAGCATGCAGCGTAGCTGGAACTGCCACTGTTTTCATTGTTTTGGACTTATGACTGAGAAGAACAATGGAAATTTATAGTGCCAGTAAACCTAGACCTAGGGGAACATAATAAAAAAGCGCTTCTTACCTCTCCTCGTGCTTCAGGCTCCTGAATCTCCTTCTGAAGGGATGTCATCTGACCCGGCTGATGGATTGCCCGCTCAGCCAATCAGTGGCTACAGCGGTGTCTTGCCCCAGTCACTGACTGGCTGAGTGGGCAGTCCATCAGCAAGTTATCACATCCCTTCAGAAGGAGATCAAGGAGCCTGGCTGGAGTCTCAGTGCAGTAAGGCCAGTGCTGCAGAGGCCCAGGGAGAGGTAAGTAGAGTTTATGTTCCTCCCTGCCACTGGGGAATTTAGATTTTCGATGGATTTCTCCCTTAACGTTGATAAATGTTCTGTATTTTGGGGCTTTGCATATACATTTGACATTTGCATGTGTTGTGAGGAGTTCAGTCAGTCCATATAGTTTTCATGTGTTTTTTTCGGAATGACAAGGTTCTTTATGTATGGACATGTGCTAGATTTAATGTTGTATATTTTGTTTTGTTTTTGTTTGTTTTTTAAATGTCTAGAGTACATCCAGAAATATGCAACAGAAGAGGCGCTTAAAGAACAAGAAGAGCGCACAGGAGATAGCTCATCTGAAAGCTCAATGTCTGACTTCTCGGAAGATGAAGCCCAGGATATGGAGTTGTAGTAGATACAATCTGCTTTTCGGAAGTGAAAAACAAAGACTTATTTCCTAACCCTGAAAAGCAGACTATAATATTCATATTTAAACAAAGCAATTTTTTTTATTACTAAACAAGGTTTTTATGAATAATAGCATTGATATATCATCACCCTTTAGGTCTTGATTTTCCTGATCATTTTGCAACCCAATGTGCATAGCGTATGCCCCTTTCCCCCCACATTCCATTTTGGTAGCTGTGTGCATGAGATCAGCAGTCCAACGTTGTATGCTACTTGAACTGAGAAAAGACCACAAATATAGCAAAACGCAACAAAACAACTAACAATTCTGACTGCTGTGATACATAGTCTTCAAGTAGTATTGTCCTCTTTTATTAACGCCCTGCCAAGTGGATCGATCATGCCTCGGACTCTGCTGGAATAGTACATTCTTAAAAACCATATGGTGTACATAGAGGCAAATTGTGCACAAGGGGAAAAAAAACTTAAGATTACAAACTTCCATGGAATGTGTGCTTTTGGGGGCACCAACTGGTGTTGCCCTTGCCCCTCCTCCCACATTTTTTTTTAATACATTTAAGTTTAGTTTAAAAAAAAAAAAAAGCAAAGCAAAACAAAAAAAAAACTAAAACAACCCCTCCTGAATAGATTTCATACACGCCTTTGTCCATTTTTAATTACAGTTTTTCCTTTTTAATGTTGATTTATCACCCTTCTTCAAAGCCAAGAGCATTGAGAATATGACAGTGTTTTGTTTGCTAATAAGGTGATGTGCACCATCTTGGAGAAATGTATTCATTTGGAGATGGGGTTTGGGGTGTGCAGAACCAGTGGTGAAGTGACCCATTGCTATTGTTTCCCTTTAGAGAAAAGAGGGTGGTGAATTGTATGACTTAATTTACTTTGAAATATAGCGACAACTTCAAATATGTGTCATTATTCACGGTTTTGCAGCTCACGGCTTTAATGTTGCAACCACAGAAATAATAATCACTTTCATTCAACATTTACCTAACTTTTTTTAAAGTAATACCTCTCCAATTTAGAAGAATGTCTGTCTACTATTCAGTTAAGCCCACAATAAAGAAATGTGTGTTTAACGTTCAAAAAAGAAATTTTTCTAGTTCCAGTAGAATTTCACTGTGGAATTCCTCTATATTTGTTCTGGATATGGGCATATTTAGAGCTGTCTGTTCTCCCTTGCTGTCACTGGGAATAACAAACTAAGTCATGCCTCCTGTTAAAAATAAAATCTTCAGTGCTTAGGTTAGGTTCACACTGCGTTTTCAGCATCCGTTTAACGGATCCGTTTTTTTTTAACGGTCAAAAAAGTAGTGTCAACAGTACTTTATTGTGCGTCAAAAAAACGCATCTGTTTGGATCCGTTTTTTTAATAATGGAAGTCAATGGAAAAACGGATGCACACAAATGCATTCGTTTTTTGCAAAAAACTGATCCGTTAAACGGATGCTGAAAACGCAGTGTGAACCTAGCCTTAGTTCCTCATGTACAATACCTTCAAAGCTCAGATGTTCTTGCTGCAGACTTTTTTCTAATTGACTGGAAGTTTTCATTGCTAGCTACTTACACAGTGGAGATGGGACCCAGTCCCGGTCATTTTGTAATGCTAATTTTGAGGCCCAAAAATGCTATTGAAATCTCAAATTGTGGTGATTTCAGTGTGGATTTTTTTCCCCTTGTCTTTTGACTGCTTGTTTTTATTTTTTGTATTTTACTTAGCACTTATGTCTATTTCTGCTAATTGAGCTGCTGCCCAGTTTAATGCCCTTTTGAGATCCTAAATCGAACAACAAATGTTTTTCAACATGAACAGGCCAAAACAAGTCTGTTGAATCAAAGAGTTATAAACTGACGTTTGACCTGTTGCACAGACAGGTCAAACGTTTGTCAATCCAGGTCTCAGTGCTGAGAACCCCACGATGGTTAGATATAACCAGAAGAAGGGTGCAGCTGTGCTCTTCACAACCCTGCTTTACCAGTCAGTCAAACTGATTGCAAGTGACTGGCCCCATTAGAAGTTTATGGGGCTCTTTTTGCGATCGAGTAGTAAGCTTGGGAGAGAAGTGCAAAGCCACATGCTTTTTCTGGTCGTATCTAGTAATCAGACTGAGACTCTGATGGCTCTAAACTTTTGACATGTCTGTGTGAGATCCAAAGAACCTATGTGAACATATTCATGTTTCACAGACTTAAGATTGCAACAGTATGAAACGGGTGGAGGTGGTTCAGAAATACAGTATTAAAACTGTGGTAATACTGTTACTACTATTACTGCAAAACATGATTGTTATGGACTGCAATTTTGCAGGTGACACTGAAATTTCAGGCTATGTGTACACCTGTTTTTTTTTTTTGGTCTGTGTTTTCTTTCTGCCAATAACAAACTCCATTTTACAGCTGTACAATTTTCCTCAATGATCACTAGGCTTCTTTTCTATTTAGTTAAGGGGTGTTCCCATCTGATGTAGTTATGCCCTATCCACTGTATGCACAGGGTTGAGCATAACTATGTGATTGCAGGGGGCCACATAATTATGTGGCCCCCTGTAATCTCGAGAACAGGGACACTCTATTCATTTTATGTGGCACCCATAGAGCCTGAATAAAGCCAAGTCCTGAAAAAATGTTCTGCAGCTCTATTCAGGATTTCCGCATCCACGTTCTTGAAATCGTAGAGGGCTGAAGCATACAGACTTCTGGTAATCTGTTATGCCCTATCCTGTGCATACTGTGGATAGGACATAGGGAATACCCCTTTAATGGAACTGTCAAGCCGTAATCTGGAGGTTTTTGGGCTGTTTATTAGCTTAGAACATAGACCAAAATACTGTGTGTGAGCATGGCTACCTTGGCAAAATTGTCTGACCATTTAACACACTACACAGAAAGCCCTGTCCAGGTCATGTTGGTGTGGTTAGTCATTTGTGGCTGCCACAGCATAAAAAGCTGGCCTAATAGTTCCACATGCTAAAGGGGTAAAGGCTTTGAGTAAACTACTCACCAGTCATATATTCTAGGTCAGTTCATTGCATATAAATGCCTATGCATAGTTTTATTGTATTCCAGTGGTATGGTGTATTTTTTATATGCTACTATTGACTGTATGAATCTAGTGCTGAAACAAGTTCTGCAATTGCAGCAATGCTATTCATGTAATGTATAACACATTTTGGGTTCAGCAATTGGGCAGATTATTTGAATGAAGTCCTCTTGTTAGTAAGTATTCTAAGGTAGTATGGTATACTTTTCTTATATCCTTTTTCTTTAGTTATCAAGGTTAGATGACACATCTGCAGGACTAACTCCAGTTACACAATGTGTGTTCATGGTTCATCTAAACAATGTGGTAGCCTTGTACTGTAACTGTACTTTTGTAGTTGCTCCAAATGCTCTGCAATTTGCGATAAATAGGTTTACTACAAATTGCAGAGGAGATGTAGCAAAAATCTGGGCATGCCCTATTTCGCCATAGCCTTTTACAGTGCTAAGATAATAAGCTTTTTTAGTAGGGTACACTTGCACATCCGTATTTTCTGTGGACCCTTAGGTTTCTTTGTCCCCATACACACACTTGTAGGTGTTTAAAGGGAACCAATCAGGACGTGTGCTGATATGGTTCCCAGCAGCACAGTATATATCTACTGTGTGCAGCTTGTGAAAAATACCAGCCGTGGCTGCAGCAATGGCTTTACAAAGGGGAAAAAGATGGGGTTTTTTTTATGGTGCGCAAGGCTGGGAGATAGGCAGAGAGTCCGTTGACTAGTTGGTGCCTATCAGCTAGCTCTGCGGTTATGATTGACAGGTAGAGAGGCCACTAATGGGTCTCTCTGCCTGTCAATCAGCCCCGCACTGCGCAGGAACTTACAGTATGCAAAAGAAGAATGTACAAACCAAGAGGTGTGATGCTAGGAAAATGCTTCTTGCTTGAATGTGTGATGTCAACTGTAAATTCTGGTGGAAGAGGAATACACATCTTGAAGCAATTGGTCCAGTGAAGAGAAATCTTGGCCCTATGGCTTTCTATGGCAATCTGTGTTTGGTTTACTAGAATAGGGCTTGGGCACTTGTGACAGGGTAAGTTCAAACATGTAATGGTGCATTTACACAGAGATTTATCTCCTATACAAGGCTCAAGTAGTGCGGTCCATGCGCACCCAACACTAACCAACACAAAACCGAAAAAGAATTTATAACGGATGCAAGACCAGTATATATAAATTTACTTTATTGTTTACATATCAGAAAGTGAAATTGTTTAAAAACAGATACATCACAAGGGGGCTAGAGCTAATACAAATCCCCATAAAAACGGTGGATTAACAAGGTTCTTAGTTATAAAATATACCGTCACAGAGCAAAATACAAAATGATGAACCTATACATGTACTGGGCACTGGGCTGGTACTACATACAATAGATAAATATAACTCACAGTGAGTATATAAAGATAAATAAATACCATCCTCCTATAATAAAACATTACCCATACGTGTCCTTAGTTCATGTATCCACCTCACCGTACACCCCATGTACGGTGAGGTGGATACATGAACTAAGGACACGTATGGGTAATGTTTTATTATAGGAGGATGGTATTTATTTATCTTTATATACTCACTGTGAGTTATATTTATCTATTGTATGTAGTACCAGCCCAGTGCCCAGTACATGTATAGGTTCATCATTTTGTATTTTGCTCTGTGACGGTATATTTTATAACTAAGAACCTTGTTAATCCACCGTTTTTATGGGGATTTGTATTAGCTCTAGCCCCCTTGTGATGTATCTGTTTTTAAACAATTTCACTTTCTGATATGTAAACAATAAAGTAAATTTATATATACTGGTCTTGCATCCGTTATAAATTCTTTTTCGGTTTTGTGTACAGAGATTTATCTGACAGATTTTTGAAGCCAAAGCCAGGAATGGATTTGGAAAGAGAAGTCTCAGGGGGAGAATTTATTAAAGTGGCATTATCAGCAGGTTCCTGCTGATATGCACCACCCTCTAATTACCGTAGGACCGCTATTACTTCTCCCGTGGGGTCCGGTACTGGGCAGATGTTTGATAATTCATGATATGCTAATTATGCTGTTCTGAGCATTTTGGGCATTCATTTTGGGGCGCTCAGCCTGCCTTGTCTGCCCTCCTGGCCTGCCTTCTATGAATAGTTAGGCACTGTGGTCCTACGTTAATTAGCGGCTGGCGCATATTAACAGGTTCACTGCCCCGAACCTGCTGATAGTGCCGCTTTAAGGGCTTTGTGGCTATTTTTAGGTGAATAATTGAATATTTTTGCCCATTTTTGGTCTGAATTCTATTTATGAACCAGTAGTCGACGGGCGAATATTTTTAGATTTTTTTTAGTATTCACCAAAAAGTTCGCATAATCTGGGATTAGCACCCAATCTTTTATTTGCGACTTGTTGAAAAGTTACACAGACAGCTGCAGGCCTACATCTGGTCAGTACCAGGTAAATATGCTTGCACAATTTTTGCCTCTTTTTTGCCACTCTTTTCTGTGACTTTTTCTTGGATACATTCACTATGGCAGTGCTACATTTTAATAACTCATTCACTAGCTATTGGAACAAAAAATACACCAATCCTCATTAGACTAGTCGCATAAATTAGACTCCTTAGTAAATATCCCTCTTAGTCTTTCCTTTATCAACTGTTCTATGTTTATAGTCTGTTCCTGGCTTTGGCTTAGAAAAATCTGTCATGTAAATCTGTGTAAACGCACCATAAGATTAGCTGCAGGGAATTTTTGCAGGTCATGCTGCTAAAAAAAATTTCCTATAGATTATTCAAAAATATATTGCTGATTTTTAAAGTGGATGAGTTTTTATGTTTTAAACCTTTTTTTTTTTTTTTTTTAAAGAATTTTTGGTGACATTTTTCTAATTTTCCATTTTTTTCTCTTTAAAATAATCCTAAAATCTTGCAATTTTCATTCTCACCACTGGAGCTAAAACAAAGATGATACTTCTGCTCTGTAGTGTTAGGGTGGGTTCACACTACGGAATTCTCGCGGATAAACGCCGCGGAATTCCATTGTCTGTCCGCGCGCCTTTCCGCCGGCTCCATAGACACTATTTTATGGGCCGGCATATTCCGCTATCCGCCGAAAGAAGTGACATGTCACTTCTTTCGGCGGATAGCGGAATACGCCGTCCCATAGAATGGTGTCTATGGAGACGGCGGACAGCCGACAGAATTCCGCGGAGTTTATCCGCGAGAATTCCGTAATGTAAACCCACCCTTAAAGGAGAAGTAGCGGTGAAAATTTTTATTTAAGTATTGTATTGCCCCCTAAAAGTTATACAAATCACCAATATACACTTATTAGGGGAAATGCACATAAAGTGTTTTTTTCCCTGCACTTACTACTGCAGCAAGGCTTCACTTCCTGGATAAAATGGTGATTTCACGACCCGACTCCCAGAGCTGTGCTGTGGCTGCTGGAGAGGATGATGGCAGAGGGACACTGAGGGGCACAGATCACTGGAGGGACACTGAGCATCCCCTCTGCCATCATCCTCTCCAGCAGTCACAGCCCACACAGCTCTGGGAGTCGGGTCGTGACATCACCATTTTATCCAGGAAGTGAAGCCTTGATGCAGTAGTAAGTGCAGACAAAAAAGCCCTTTATGAGCATTTCTCCTAATATAAGTGTATATTGGTCATGTGCAGGGGTGTAACTACCACTATAGCAGCCATAGCGGCTGCTATGGGGCCCGCCGCATCAGGGGGCCCCATGGCCTGCTCCTGCAATACACTGGGCCCCCTGAGCCATCATCATTTGCAGCACTGGGTGGCCCTGCTGGTCTCCTGGGTTTTGCAAATGTCCCTTTAACTGCAAGCACTCCTGACCAGAGCTAGCAGTTATGTAGAGCTGACAGTTTAGTGGTCAGTCGGGGGGGCCCCAATCAAAAGTTTGCTATGGGGCTCAGCCATTTCTAGTTACGCCCCTGGTCATGTGTATAACTTTTGGGGGGCAATACAATACTTTAATAAAAAGTTTTGCTGGACTTCTCCTTTAAAGAGGAAGTTGCTGAAATGGCATCTGTACAGCAACATGTGCCACCAGTAGATAGTAGACAATAGCAGCTCCCTGTGGAATGACCCCTTCACGGGTGAGTATGCTCAGTAATGTTTCACATTTATCTCAAGGGTACAGGTTCTGTCTATTGTCCTCTATATCTATGAGTCTTGCTGTAAAGTATGTCACTTATTGTTGGGAAGAACAGACCAGGCAAGATGGCAGCTCCCTTAATAATGTACAAAAAGTAAAAAAAAACAACTTACAATCAGAAAATAGAAACAGATTAGAATAAAAACTTTTTTTTTTGTATTTGACTTTTGACTTGAATCGGTAAAGGAAAATTTAGGTGACTTATTCCCTTTAACTTCGCTATTAGAGGCTATTGAGAATATATGCAAACCTTAAGCAACCAAAAACATGCTTCAGGTGCATTTCTGTGCATGGAGAAATTTGTATCTAGATAAAATTTTCAAACATTCTGCCATATGCAAGGTACTGTAATTTGCTTCAGACTTTAGCTGATTATATCGGAGGGGGGGGGGGGGGGGGGTGTAATTAATTGTAGTATCTAGACAGTTCAGTGACCGGCATCTGAGTCATATCTGATGTTGCTTATTACTAACAGGTGCCATCTGCAGAAGGTATTCGGCACCTGCCACAATCTTCACTCCAGAGGTGTAGAACTGCTGCCTCAAGCTTCACAGTACCAAAATAGGCATCCAAAAGCCTGAAAAGTTTGGAGGAAATTCATCAAGTTGTCTTATAGTGCGTTTACACGTAACGATTATCGTGCGAATTTGCAATTTGAACCATAATCATACGTGTAAACGCAGCGAATGATCAAACGACGAACGAGAAATCGTTCATTTTGATCTTTCAACATGTTCCTAAATTGTCGTTCATCGTCCACAAAAATTTGCAGATCGTTCCGTGTAAACAGTCGTTCGCCGATTTAACCAATGTGTGATGAGATTTTACATAAGATATAATGTACCGTCTAAACGCTGATCGTTATGAAAAAAAAATCGCTACTCCGACATCGTTAATCGTACGATCGGGCCAATTATCGTTTTGTGTAAACGCACCTTTATAGTAAGATTCTCTTAGTTGCTGACAGCAACCAATCACAGCTGATCTTTCATCTTACCAGAGCAATGTGAGAAATGAATGCTGAACACTGGTTGGTTGCTATGAGAAAAAAGAATGTTAGTATAAGAGTGCAATAAATCTTCTCCTTTGGCCCCAAAGATCCAGATCGCTCAGTGTTTGAATACCTAGGGCTGCATCCATCTTCTCCAAACAGTGGGATTCAGGTGCCAAGAGATCAGGTGTGTAAACACACCATTCGGTCTCTATTACATGGAGTGATAATTTGCTTCATCAGGCGGATTCAGCAGACAACGATCAGCCAATGACAACGATCATCGACTGACCGCATCTTTAGGCCCTGACCTTAAATAATGGTTTACCAACATCGCATTGATACGTGTAACAGTGATGCGCAGCCGATGGCTGATGAATATGTAAAGAAAATAAGCATATATACCTTACCTCTCCACACTCCCCGGTGTTGTCCTTGCTTCTTCTCGTTGCTGCCAGTGCAATGTCAGAGACGGTGTCAGAAGTGACAGGTCGCTCAGCCAGTCACTGGCAGCGGGGAATGTGGAAAGGTATGTATATACTTTATTATTACACTTTTAAAGCAAGGGCTGTACGGGCATCGCAAAATTTCTGTGTATCTCTTACTGCAAGATGGTCTAGCCGTATAATAGGCTTGGTAAACAAGAGCCAATGCAGCAGATTAGCAGTTGTTCACAGTTGTAATCAGGCCATGTAATACGGCCCTTAGATTATGGGAAAGCTACTTTCCTGCAAAAATAGTCTGTCCCCAGGTTGTGTTTGATATTGCAACTAAAGCCGCTATTCCACGGGCCGACAGTGAAGAGCAAACGAACGCTATAAGCGCTCATTTGCTTCTCGTTCCTCACGGATGAGTTTGGGAGGGGGCGTGGGTAGCTGCTGGGGGGGGGGGGGGGGGCTGCCTTGTTGATTGCTAGATCGTCCGGGCAGCCCATAGCATATAACAGCGGTCTGCTGCCGCCGCTCCTATTCCACGGGATGGTGGCAGCAGATGGTTGCTGTATGAGTCGTTTGTTTTTCAACACGTTGAAAAACAAACGACTGCAACGATCAGCCAACATAAACTATGTCATCTGATCGTTGCCTTGTATTCCACGGACGATTATTGGCCGAATATGGCCGATAATCATTCCGTGGAATAGGGCCTTTAGCTGTATTCAAAAGAACTAAAGTTGCAGAACCACACCCAAACTAAGGAAAACAGTGGTGCTGTTTAAAAGCAGCAGCCCGTCCTATCACTGCTCTGTAAATTAACAATGCTGCAGTCTATGCAATAAAACTGCTGCTGTTGGTTATTAGGAGGCTCTGCCATAGAGTCCTGTGACTCCATCTTCTACCAATTTAGCTATTAATTATTTATAAGGTACAAAATGAAATAAACAGTGTGTAACTGCTTGGGTATGAAGGGCTACTAGCAATATTCTCTTAAACAAAACCTGTATAGGTATGGATTGGTCTCCTGGTCACCCTTGGGACAAATCTGATCAACACACACATATATTTTTTTTTAATCAAATAAAAATCTAGATAGTCTTTCTATTTTCTGATTGTACTCTTTCTTTTTATGCAGTTTTCTCTGTGATTGAGCTGTAGCAACCTGAACTACTGACTTCTGTGGGGTGAGGTCAGTACTTTCTGCAGATATCAGTCTTAGCTTATTGCCACATTCCATGCAGCTGTTTCATACAGTGCTGTGAAGATTCTAACGTTCCCCGCTCCTGGCATACGCGGGCAGGGATAGAGTCCACTACAGGGCTTCCCCCTCTGTAGACTCAGTGATTTACAGAATGTGTGAATAATTAAGGGCCTTTTACACAGGCTGATTATCATGCAAAAAATTGTTAAAGGAGAGGCATGGCATGGGGTATGTGGTGAAATTTTTTTTTTTGGGGGGGGACATCACGGGGACCGTAAGATTCATTCACTAACTGTGTGAATTATAAGCTGTTATGCTGTTAAGTCTGTTTTTTTGTTTTTTGTTTTTTTTTTGTGCTAAATTCATTAACGTGGCGCATGCCCTATGTAAATATGGAAGGTTTTTCACAGGACAAAATAAAAGTCTGACCATCCCGCCATGCTAGAAGTGGCTGGTATTTTTATTTATTATTTTTTATTTATAGAGCGCCCTTAATTCCAAAGCGTTATACAAGAGCTAGGGAGTAACAAACCGAAAACAATACAAGATCAAAAACACATTACTTGAAGGCAAATGACTAGGTGGGGGTGGCGCAAAAGGAGGTCAATAGAGGATCGAAGGTTACGTGAGGGACGGTAGCGGAATATCAGGTCAGAGATGTACGGAGGGGACAGGTTGTGGATGGCCTTGTACGTTATGGTCAACAGTTTAAAGTGAATACGTTGGGTAATGGGGAACCAGTGAAGGGATTGACAGAGGTGAGAGGCAGAGGCGAATAGAGAGAAAAGGTTGATTAGTGAGATGCCAGAGTTAAGGATAGGCTGGAGGAGAGCAAGGGAGTTAGATGGAAGGCCAGAGAGGAGGATGTTACAGTAGTCCAAGCAAGAGATAATGAGAGCATGTACCAGCAGTTTTGTGGAGTCGGGTGAGAAAAGAGCGGATTCTGGAAAC
Source organism: Dendropsophus ebraccatus (assembly GCF_027789765.1). Lineage (NCBI taxonomy): Eukaryota > Metazoa > Chordata > Amphibia > Anura > Hylidae > Dendropsophus > Dendropsophus ebraccatus. The sequence goes on from NC_091454.1 coordinate 135,174,527, forward strand.
ATTTTTGAGGTGAAGGCGACAGGAGGTGGTCAGGGCCTGAATATGTGGTTTAAAAGACAGGGCAGAGTCAAAGGTGACCCTGAGGCAGCGGACTTGGAGGACAGGGGACAGAGAGCAGCCATTGATAGTGATTGACAGGTTAGACGGAGCGAGATGGGGGAAAGATGATAAGTTCTGTTTAGTCCATGTTGAGTTTTAGAAAGCGGGAGGAGAAGGAGCATATGGCCGATAGACACTCTGGACTCCTGGATAGCAAGGAAGTGACATCTGGACCAGAGAGGTAGATCTGAGTGTCATGGGCGTAGAGGTGGTACCTGAAGCCGTGGGACTCTGTGATTTGTCCGAAGCCAGAGGTATAGATAGAGAAGAGGCCCAAGTATAGAGCCTTGGGGAACACCAACAGTGAGGGGACACAGGAGAGAAGGTGGTGTGGGAGTGGGAGACACTAAAAGTGACAGGAACTTTGTCTCGGTTCAGAGATGTCAGCAGAGAGCACTGTTTCAGACTGAAAATAAAACATTTCCTGCAGGACATACAGCAGCTAATAAGTATGGGAAGACTTGAGATTTTTTTATAGAAGTAAATTACAAATCTATATAACTTTCTGGCACCAGTTGATTTAAAAGAAAAAGATTTTCGCTGGATAACCCCTTTAAGGACTCTTCATAGTGATTTATCTTTCTGTCTAAACGCCCATCATTTAAAATCCAAAATCTACTTGACGTCCGCTAAATGATCTGTAAGTGTAAAAGGAGCCCTAAAAGGGTTATCCACCTAAAAGCAAAAAAAAGGGGACACATGTAAGCCTATGGAAGCAACACAGGTGCATGGAGATGATACAGATGATGTCTCCTGGGGGTCGCATTACCAAGTCAATAGACAGCTAATCCGGCCCCCAGGGAGAAGATCACATGTCCTGTGACTACAAAGGGAGGGGAAAAGAGATAGCTGAGCCTGGTCTGAGTAGACCTACAGTAGAGGTTTTTAGACATCAAAAGCCGATAAGAATGAGGGAAAAAAAACAGGGAAAGGGTACAAGATAGGTTATACATGTATATTAGACATTGGTTGGTATTGGGAAGGGGGATCATCTAGAATATTGTTTTTGTTACCCGGATAACCCCTTTCAGTTATGAGGTGAACTGTGGCTGTTCTCTATTGTGAATGGCCTATTCCATCATGCCTGTACTAGTAAACAGATGACTGCTGCATAGTGATCTCTTCAGAACAGTAAAGGCTGTATCACACCAAGCGATTATTGGCCGTTATTAGCCTCCTGTTAGGCTAAATTCACAAATACGATGGATCCGCAGCGGATGTAAAAGCCTCCCCCTCCCCCCCCCTCCCCCCCCTCCCCCCCTCCCCCCCCTCCCCCCCCTCCCCCCCCCTCCCCCCCCCCTCCCCCTCCCCCCTCCCCCCCCCCCTCCCCCTCCCCCCTCCCCCCCTCCCCCCCTCCCCCCCCCTCCCCCCCCCTCCCCCTCCCCCCTCCCCCCCCCTCCCCCCTCCCCCCTCCCCCTCCCCCCCCCTCCCCCCCCTCCCCCTCCTCCCCCTCCCCCCTCCCCCTCCTCCCCCTCCTCCCCCCCTCCCCCCCTCCCCCCTCCCCCCTAAAGCCTCCCTCCCCCCTCAAGCCTCCCTCCCCCTCCCCCTCCCCTCTTAACCCGCCACCGCCCAGAGCATACTTTACCTGGTCTGCGCTCCAGCTGCATCTCAGGCTCCCTTAAGTCCCGCCCAGCCAATCAGTGACTGCAGCAGGGCTGAGTGTGACCTACGGGGACCTGAAGACAGAGCGTGGACTAGGTAAAGTATGCTCTGGGGGGGTTAAGGGGGCCGGCATACATACTTGCAGCGGGATGTATGTAATCTCATTAAAAAAGGCAGTTTAACCCCTAACAACCCATGACGTATCTCGACCTCGCCCCGAACCCCTGCGTTTCCGTCTGCTTTGTGCCCCACCCACTAATAAGGACATTTAAATGCAGCTGTCAAAGTGCAAAATTGCGCTATTTTGGTCGCACCAAATCCAGAAAAATTGTAATAAAAACTGATCAAAATGTCCCATATACGCAAACAAGGTATCGATAGAAAGTACAGATCATGGCGCAAAAATGACAACTCACACAGCCTCATAGTCCAAAGGATATAAGCGTTATAAGGATGGTAATAGAGCAATTTTAAGGAACATTTAGTTGTTTTTTTTTTTAAAGATTTTAATTTTTTAAAAGCTGTCAGATATTATAAAACTTATGCAAGTTGCATATCATTTTATACGTAACAACTTGAGAAACATATATAACATGTTAGTTTTACAATAGGGTGAACGTGTAAACACAACTCCCCCACCCCTTCCCCAATTAAAAAAAAAATGCTTTTTCTTGTTTGTTTTTGCAGCCTATTGTATGCAAAAATTTTGTCTGTCATTGCAACATACAGTTAGTGATGCAAAAATAAGGGATCATGTGGGTCTGTAGTTGAAAAAGTTCAAGTGCTAGAGCCTTTTAAACACAAGGAACAAAAAATGTAAATGCAAAAATGAAAATGGGCTCAGACCTTAAGGGGTTAAGATCCGCTGTGAACTTGCAGCGTGAAATCTGCTGCGGATCTGTTGTGTGTGAATCTAGCCTTAAAAGGCAACAATCAGCCGACATGCACAATGATGGCTGATCCTTGTCTTTCAACATGTTGAAAAAAATTTGAACAGTAGCATTGGTCTACTGGTTGTAACTCCGTGTAATAGGGCAGCCCCTCCCGCAGCTCTCCTGCTTGCTGTCTGTGCTTATAATAGTGTTGGCAGTGAACGTGGAACGAAGAGCAAGGGAGCGCTGACCTGACAGGTTGGTGCCTGCTCCTCCAGATCGACCTGTGTCAGCCTAGTATAAGATTAAGGGTATGTTCACACTGTGCAAATAGGGCGGAATTCTGCTTTGGAGAAACCCGTTGTGCTCAGTGTCCCACTGTGAGTAAATAAGAGGGCGCCCGCTCCTCCGCTGCCGCCGTTCTCCGCTCGAAGAAGTGACATGTTTAATTCTTTAAGCGGAGAGGGGAAGCTGCAGAGGAGCGCGCGCTCTCCCATTAAGATGATATGACACACTTAGCAGGAGTTATTACACCTATTTTACTCAGTGTGAACATACCCTAAGGGTGCATTTACACAGATTTATCTGACAGATTTTTGAAGCCAAAGCCAGGAATAGATTTAACCCCTAGACGACCCAGGGCGTATAGTTACGCCATGGAAATCTGTCCCAAGACGACCTAGGGCGTAACTGTACGCCCTGGGTGTTTCTCCCGCTATGAAGCGTGCTCCGGAGCGGAGCGCGCTTCATAGGAGGTAGGGGTCGGCTGCAGTGAGCAGCCGGGACCTCACCGGTAATGACACGCTGCAGCGATCGCACTGCCACGTGTCATTAACTCCTTAAACGCCGCGATCGCGGCGCAACCGCAGCGTTTAAGTGTAAGTGACAGGTGGAGTCCCCTGTCACTTACCGATCGGGACCCCCGCAGTCACACTCGGTAAAACGGACTGCCGGAGGTCTCTTACCTGCCTCCGTGCGGTCCGATCGGCGATCTGCTATACTGAGCCTGCACAGGCAGGCTCAATGAGCAGAGCGCCGATAACACTGATCAATGCTATGCCTATGGCATAGCAATGGTCAGTGTAGAAATCCAAGTACTGGATGTAAAAGTCCCCCAAAGGGACTTCAAATGTGTAAAAAAAAAAAAAAAAAAAAGTTAAAAACACTAACACACTACCCCAAAACCCCTCCCCCAATAAAAGTTGAAATCACCCCCCTTTCCCATTATATAAATAAAACATATAAAAACAAATAAACATAAAATATACCGTAGCGTGCGTAATTGTCTGATCTATTAAAATATTACAAGCGTCATTGCGAACGGTAAACGGCGTACACGGAAAGAGAGAAAAAAGTGCGCGGAATACAGATTTTATGTTACATTATATAGAAATTTTTTTAATAAAAAGTGATCAAAAAGTCCGATCTTCACAAATATGGTATTAATAAAAACTAGAGATCATGGCGGAAAAAATGACACCACATACAGCCTCATAGGTGAAAAAATAAAACCGTTATAAGCGTCACAATAGGGCTATTTTATTTATAATTAATTGTCAAAAAAAAGGATTTCATTTAAAAAAAATATATAACATTAAAGAATCTGTGTAACCTGCATATGGTTGTGTTCGGGCTGACCTATAGAATAATGGTATCATGTCGCTTTTACCATATAGTGCATTACGTAGACACAGGAACCCCCCAAACGTTACCATATTGCATTCTTTTTTGCGATTTCACCAATTTATATCTTCATAAATAATATATTTGGGATTCCGTCATACATGTTATAGTAAAATGAATGACGCCATTACACAGTACAACTATTCCTGTAACAAATAAGCCCTTACATGGCCTTGTAGATAAAAAAACTGAAAGTGCTAGAGCTCTTAGAAGGGGAGGAGGGAAAAACGGAAACACTAAGATTAAAATTTGCGCGGTCCACTGGGTCATTTTGGGCCTGGTCCTCAAAGGGTTAAAAAGTTGAGAAATTTCAGGCTTTCCTTTATGACCTGTTCTCTGTTTATAATCTGTTCCTGGCTTTGCCTCAAAAAAATCTGTGAGATAAATATCTCTGTGTAAAGTCACCCTGATATATTTAATAGTTAGAGTAAAAACTGCAAGGGGGGGATAATTAAAAAATCTGCAGTTGCTAACAATGGGTTTGCAATGCATGGACCTGTTCAATAGAAAACAGTGATCACGGCCTGGTAATGTGAACAGGGCTATTCAAATGAATGGGTCTGCACTACCCCAAAGTGGTGAGCTCTACAGACAAAAATAAACTTCTCCTTCAAAAATAATAACTTATGCAACTCTGTTGATGAAAAATAAAAATGTTCTTTTAGAACCCAATGTGGAAAAACATAAGCAAAAAATGAAAATTGCTGCAACAGAAAGGGTTTAAAATATCTTGAAATTTGGAAGTCATTTGCTGGACGTTATGCAGCTGTAGTGGTATAGAGTAGTATTAGGAAAGTGATACACGTATCACATAATGGGAGACACATGCAGCTTCTACCCAACTCCTTGCCAAACAAATATCCGGTATTCTGTAACAGATATGTATTCTTGGCGACTCCTCAGAAAACAACATTTGTAAAGCTTTCTGATGATGCACACAGCACAGGAAGAGAGATGTACATTTTCATGTACTGTTGGCTAGCTGCTTGCATGTAAGTTCTTGTTAAAGAGGAAATAACAGCAGGTAAGGAGAATCCAACCTGCTGTTATGTTTCCATAGGGCCAGGGACACTGAGAAAGAAGGCTGTTTAATTACAGTCATCCGCAAGATAATGAACTTGGTTAGCATATTAATAAACATCACAATTCCAGGAAAATAGCTCTGTGGATGAAGGTAATAAAACTACCTTCTTTAGCATCTCTGACCCTATGGGAAGATAACGGCAGGTTAGATTCTAATAACCTGCTGCTCATTTCCATTTGAAGGAGTGAAGAGTATGAGAAGAGATGAGCGAACCTTCATCCCGCTCGGGTTCATCCAGACGCTCAGCATTTGATTATCGGTGGATAAAAAAGTTGGAAACAGTCTGAAAGGACAACTCTGGCGCTGATAAAAAAAAAAAAACTGAACTGAAGCTCCAGTTGGTGTCTTCATTTTTTCTTCACTTCCTGGTTTAAGCTTTCTCATAATGCACTTTGTCTCCTGTGATGTCTAACTGACTCTGTAGAACTGTTAGATGGCTTACACCTAGTTCAGCCAATCAGAGCTGAGCGACCTGTGTCATCTGACAAAGAGAGGCTGGCCTAACAGGGCTTAGACCAGCTTCCCTCTTGATGATGTCATTTTCACAAAATGGCTGCCACAGAAAAGCCTGGGGTCAACTGTCATTAGGTAAGAATGAGTTTACTTCACTTCCTGGTGGGGGTGTTGAGGGGGGAAAAGATGGGAAAGGGGGCAGATAGGTGACGGAAGCATATTATAAAGTTATATAATTTTGTGAAGTGTTTCAATTACTGGGAAAACACTTTTCAGCGGAGTTGTCCTTTATGGTGCGTTCACACCTACAGGATCTGCAGCTGATTTTCTGCAGCAGATTTCATTTAAATAACTGAACACAGCATCAAATCTGCTGCAGATCCTGTAGGTGTGAACGCACCCTTAAGGAGTAGTGGAAAACATGGTTACAACCTATGGCTGTATCCATGTTTTCCAGGCAGCCTTAGGGATGCATCCAACTTCTCTAGCCACCAATAATCAAATGCTGAGCGCTTGGGTTCAAACGAACCTGAGCATGTTGAAGACTTGCTTGTCTCTAGTGGAGAGCAAAAAAATGCACACTGTAGATGCCCATACACCTTCAACAGCTGTCTCTCCGCTTTACCCCATAAATATGAACAGTTGCCTTGGCCGCTGTGATTGGAATTGGGAAAGGGGAGATAAGCTGCTGTCTGTCAGCTCTAGCAATTTATCTCCCTACAATTAAAAGAGTCTGGCAGAATTCCTCTGCCCCATCCTATTGAGAGTCAGGAGGCCCCCATACACATTAGTTGCTCAGTCTTGCTGAAAACTGGGTATGAGTGCCTTACAGCGCTGATCAGCGTTCGGTGACTGCACTCGTCCAGACCTGCGAGAAGTTCGGAAAGGCTTCAGGGGCAAAGGTCAACTGCGGGAAGTCGGAGGCTATGCTCTTCGGGGAGTGGCACCTGGCTTCCTCCGCCCCCTTCCCGTTTACCATCAAACCGGACTTCATCAAGATCCTTGGAGTCTGGTTCGGAAAGGAAGGCGCGGCCCTCAAGTCCTGGGAAGAGCGATTGGCTAAGGTCAATACGAAGATCGGGCTGTGGAGCCTCAGACACCTCACCATTGAGGGCAAAGCATTGGTCCTGAGGAACGAAGTTCTGCCTGTGCTCCAGTACACCGCACAGGCCTGGCCCCCCCATGTCACCGTCTGCAGGGCCATCACCAGGACCGTGTTTCGTTTCATCTGGGGCTCCAAAATGGACAGAGTGAAGCGCTCCGTGATGTACAAGGAACCCCGCAAGGGCGGAAAAGGTGTTCCGGATATCCCTACCTTGCTGCGGGCAGCCTTCGTATGTGACTGTGTGCGGAGGACTCTGCAACAGAAGAATGGCTCTGCGGGCAGGTCCATGTCTCGCCTGTTCCTCCTCCCCCTCTGGGGACAAGTGGGACAGCTCCATCCCTTACAACTGGCACACTCCCTGGTTCTACGGGGGCGTCGTCAAGTTTGTGAGGGAACACCAACTGGAGGGACTCAAGCCCGACTTGTGGAAGCCAAAAACTGTCCACAAGCTCATCAGAGCACAGGACTCTATGGAGCTCGTTCCAGGGCTCACTGCGGCCACCGCAGAGACTGTATGGACTAATGTGGCTTCGGCGAAGTTGACCAACGGGCACAAGGACTTGTCTTGGATTGCCCTTGAGGTCATTCATGCATGCCCGCAACCTGTGCAAAACGCGGTACTGCCCCCGGTGCCCCTTCGTGGAGGAAACATCTTTGCACCTCTTTTGGCAGTGTCCGTTTGCTCAGGGCCTGTTGGACGCCCTGGAACTTGAACTCAGTGACTGTGTGCCCAGGAACAGGCTAACGCACTGCGCGGTGCTGTACGGCCTGTTCCCTGGGAATTTCGGCGATGAGGCAACCCGGGAGGCCTGGCGCCTTATGAACTGTTTTAAGGACGCTATATGGCTTGCCAGGAACCGCCTCATTCTGAAGAAGGAGAGGATGTCCTTTCTGGACTGCTGCAGGCTGGTCCACAGCCTGCTCAGAGACTATTCCATCATGGACAGATCGGACCAGGAAGAAGAGGATTGCTACCCCTCTCCTTCCCCCCTCTCCCCTTGTGTTGTGTTGTCTTTCAATAAAGCTTCGGGCCTGTGATTCCCCCTCCCTACCCACCTCTTTCCCACCCCCCTTACCCCATCACTTGTCTGTATTGCTTTATTGTTTGTTGTTTTAGGATTGTTAAGGTATGCGGGAATGTTAGTGTAGCGGGTGGTATGATGTATAGCGTAGGGAGCCTGTGCTGTATGTTGTACCATGGTGCTGAGTATGTAGTGTCTTATTTATTGAACTGTGCTGCGTCACAGTTTATGTATGCCTGACGACGACTGATTGTAATAAAGATATTTTCAATCAAAAAAAAAATGAGTGCCTTACAGCTGAAATTTGTGTATTCCCATGTGTCTGGTTATAGAATTGTATAGGCACTGCTGTACTGGTATATTGAATGTGGCATTATAATATTTGCTGCAGCATTTGTTTAATGAGAACTGCATCTGAACAAAAGCTGCCCATTGTGTATTGCAGGAGAGAAACCTGCTGTATACAGGCAAATGATGCCTGCCGCAGGATTCCAAGTTACATATATGTTGCACCATTAAGCCACAAGGCCAACTACACAGTATAAGCATGTCAATGACCTTATGCTGAATTGTGACAGAACAATGTGAAAAGAAATTATGCCAACATCCAATGCAAGACTGTGTCCTGTATTTATCCCAACACAGAGACCACGAACATTTTGACCCAGGCATTTTTTTTCGAGCATGGTAAGGCAACGGCGACAACAATAGTGACTATTTAAATGCAATTAGTCCCTCCCAGTTAAAGCTTAGCCCCCACCCCTATTAATAGGAGCAATAACAATAACATATTATGACAATAATCGACTATAATAGGAACAGTTCCTTTCCCTGACCCTCAGCTATGCCCACACAGCTCATATTGCTGGTGTCCAGGATACACTGCGTTCAGTAATATAAATACAGCTCTCTAGAACAACAACAACGTGAGGACATTGTGTGCTCGCTGTTCCAGCAATGCCATTTCTTCCACTGTAAGGACACTGTTACTGCTTCAAGTGTAAAACAAGCCTTGGCCTCATTTCCACTTATGGTTATGTGATATATTAACCCTTACAAATCACACACAATCTACAGTAAACAGTAAAACACTGGCAAGTTTTTTTTTTTTGAAGAATTTAAGAAAACTTTTATATATGTTAGGCTGGGTTCACATAATTGTTTTTCTCAGTAGTTCACCCAAAAAAATTTTTCCTTCAAAATCAGCTGGTGACAGAAAGTGACAGAGATTTGTAATTTACTTCTATTAAAAAAAATCTCAGGACTTCCAGTACTTATCAGCTGCTGTATGTCCTACAGGAAGTGGTATTTTTTCCAGTCTGGAGAACAGTAGAGGTTTTCTATGAAGATTTGCTCCTGCTCTGGACAGTTCCTGAAACGGACAGAGGTGGCAGCAGAGAGCACTATATCAGACTGGAGAGAATACACCATTTCCTGCGGGGCATACAGCAGCTGATAAGTGCTGGAAGACTTGAGTTTTTTTTAAATAGAAGTAAATTACAAATCTCTGGCACTTTCTAGCAGGGGGGGATTAACTTTACCATAGGCCCCGGCTTTTCTCCAAGGGCCCCCCTACCCTACTGTAAATATGGCGGCACTAGCATGGTGTACAGGATAGATAATATCATGATGCCTTGATTTGTGCAAAATCGGTAAAAAAGCAGCAATTTTTTGGTAAATCATGGCAGAAATGTTGGCAGGAGACAGAACACCACTAAAAGTATAAGTCTTTTTGGGTGGCCATGGACCCCCCAGTAGCTCAGGGCCCTGGGCCACCGCCCGAAACGGACCTATTATAATCCGCTACTGCTTTCTAGCACCAGTTGATCTGATTTTTTTTTGTTAACTACCCCTTTAACCCTGTCTCATATCTCCTCTTTTCCCATCCCCCATTATCCTCCCCTCCAATGCCTGGTTTGGCCAGGGACAGCCACCATAGGATAGATTGTCAGTATACTACCATATATCTTGGTGTTGGCGCACGGCTTATACTCTAATTGGTATCCTATAGTGTTGCAGCGTTCTTTATTTTTTCGGCGTGTGATTTGTTTAGTACACAAACACTCTAGCTTGGTGGTTACATTGTTTTAACTGAATAAAGGTTAAATTTAAGTTTTCCTATTCAGTGACATCTTTATATTTGGGAAACTTGTAATAACAGCGGCAGTGATATAAATGTCTGTGTAACCTCTCTACTCTGTGCTGTAAGGAGTACACACTGTATGGTTGTGTGCAGTGGATCCTCAGTAAAGTAAATTCCTTTTTTTATATCTGGATCAAGTTATTTGCACCTACCACCATGAGTACAACAGCACCCAGTCACTGCACTAAAGTGTACTCTAGGGTCAAGGTTAAAATAAGTTGTGTGAGTCCACAGAGAAGGATACAAGGTCAGCTAGACTACAAGGTCCTGAGACACAAGAGACTTTGTTGGAGGAACTACTATCCCCCAGAAGTCCCTCATTGCTACACCCCTCCTCCTGGTCACCACACACACAGGCATAGAGCCTTTCTCCGTTTTGTCTGGTCACTGGACTCTGTGCTGTCAGAGCTTTCCCTTTTCTGACTGGTGGAGAACCTGTCAGCTAACAGTCTTTCTGCCAATCAGAGCTTCTGCTTAGCACAAAGGAGTCCCTCCTTTCCCGACTGCCTAATGGTGCATTTACACAGACAGATTTATCTGACAGATTTTGGAGGCCAAAGCCAGGAATGGATTTGAGAAGAGAAGAAATCCCAGTCTTTTCTTTATGATCTGTTCTCTGTTTATAGTCTGTTCCTGGTTTTGGCTTCAAAAATCTGTCAGATAAATCTCTCTGTGTAAACGCACCCTTAGAGATATCTATTTGTTTCCTCTTGTTCCAGTTGTTCATACATAACTAGGGGCAGGCCCCTTTCCCTATAGGCCCCATAGCAGTTGACTATCCTGCCTCCATGACAGTAATGCCTCTGCTACAACTGTCTATCTTTGCACTAGCTATCTTTTAGACAGGCTGTCAAAGTTGCATAGATGTATGATTTTGGCACATGGACATTGTTGTTAGTGCATGTCCGCTATGCGCCAAATTTAATACAGTCTATTGCTAAGTGATTGTTATGGTGTCTAATTTTAACACTTATTTTGTCTTGTCTAACAATGTATCAAAAAAAGTCTAGTAGGATTTGTAAATGTGGCTTAAAGGGGTTTTTCTGCGGCCCAGTGTGGTTTTAGCTCTATATAGCTTTTTGTTGTCTTGGTTCACTGATCCCAGAAATTATAGCGACTCTGTACCCACAATCTGTCCCCCCCCAAACCACTTGTACCTTCGGATAGCTGCTTTTAATCCAAGATTTGTCCTGGGGTCCGTTCGGCAGGGGATGCAGTTATTGTCATAAAAACAACTTTTAATCCTGCAGCGCTGTGTCTAACGGCCGGGGCTTACATTTGTATATGCATTAGGCTGGCACCACCTCTCCGTCCTTCCTCCCCATCCTCCTCATCATAAGGAATGATCCAGGAACATTTACTGCTGTTTGAGCTTTGCACAGGTGTATTAACGATCCAGCCCATGTTCATTATACACACAGGTGGGGAATAGGAAGCAATCTGCCTGGAGCATTCCTAATGATGGGGAGGGTGGGGAGGAAGGACAGAGAGGGTGTGCCAGCCTAATGCATATACAAATGTAAGCCCGGTCGTTAGAAACAGCGCTGCCGGATTAAAAGTTGTTTTTATGACAATAATTGCATCCCCTGCCGAACGGACCCCAGGACAGATCTTGGATTAAAAGCAGCTATCTGAAGGTACAAGTGGTTTGGGGGGGACAGATTGCGGGTACATAGTCGCTTTAATGCAGAGAAGATATAGAGAGAACTGTGCAGATTTAACTCACACAGCCACACAGATGTCTTAGTGATCAGGTAGACTTAGGGTCCTATTACACAGGAGGATTATCAGGTGAAAAATCATTATATTGTTTGAATTTTAAAAATAACCGTTTCCTGTGTGAGCAGGAAACGATAGAAAAATCATTTATGTGTCATTGATCGCATCTTTTAAAGGACAACTCCCACGATTTTTTTTTACCTTATTTAACACACATTACAAAGTTATATAACTTTGTAATGTGTGTCAATAAGCTATCTGGCCCCCTTCCCCCACTTTCTGCCCCCCGACGGCCCCCCGGAAGCTAAATAAAATATACATACCCAATTACTGTCGACCCCGTCCTCTTCTTCCAGGCGCCATCTTGTGACGATGCCGTCAGAGCCCTGGGGGCGGTCCCGGTCTTCTTCCTCCTCAGTGTCATCTGGTAAAGTGAATGGGGAAGGAAAAGGCTGCTGGTTCACTTGCACACCAGCAGCCTTTTTATTGGCTAGAGCGCGTCACATGGCTTCCAGTTTGCTCAGCCCTGATTGGCCCTTTTCTCTCCCATGAACCCGGGATGAATATTCGCTAAATATTCGCCAATTGTACACATTGTTCGTTCTTTTGCTGGGATTGGGAGGAGTAAACAATTGTTCTATGTGTTATGGTGAACGATTTCAGGTAGTTCCAAAAAGTTCTTGTTTGCGATAGTTTATAGTTAATCAGTAGTCTTTAAAAAATCGCTTCGTCTAATAGGATCCTTACTCTGTAATAAGGTTATGAAGATGTGTTGTCTAGTCCAGTGGTTGTGCTGTAGAAGGGGTGAGCATGTTCTGGGATCTAACCTGAGGCGGGTCTTTTCTGTGCTCTGTGGAGCTTATTTGTTCTCTGTCAAATATTGGGCTTTTTTTCCAGTATAAGGCTGGGTTCACACACAGTATATTTCAGGCAGTATTTGGTCCTCATGGCAACCAAAACCAGGAGTGGATTGAAAACACAGAAAGGCTATGTCCACATAATGTTGTAATTAAGTGGATGGCCTTCATTTAATGGCAAATATTTGCTGTTATTTTAAAACAACGACCGTTGTATTGAAATAATGGCAGTTATTTACTGTTATATGGCGGCCATCCACTCAATTTTAACATTGTGTGAACAGAGCCTTTCTATGTGTTTAATCCACTCCTGGTTTTGGTTGCTATGAGGACCTGTCATGAGGACCAAATACTGCCTGAAATATACTGTGTGTGAACCTAGCCTAAGAGTGAGAGGATAAGCAATTGCTCATTGAATCACTACTTTGCATCAAACTGTGCCATGCATGACGATGTGACTCATTTATCAGCATTTGGATGGTGGCATCACAAAAGTCAAAAACATACATAAAAAAATATTTATAAAGTTTTTATATTAATTGTCCAATTGTCCAAACATATTAAATCCTGTCCAAACCTGATCTTTAGTAAGGAAAAAAAGATGACTATTTCTGTGCCGGATACAAGTTACACCAATCAAACAACTTTTTGCCTCTTTGTAAAGGAAGATGCTGGGTGTGCTTGGGACCATAGTTTAAGGGGGGAAAAGTATGGAAAAGTAGTAAGGATATAGAAGATGAACTTCTGTGGTTAAAGGGTACCAAGTCACTTCCTAGCATGGTCCAAGTAGAAGCCCAATGGACCAGGTTGTGTGGCACTAGTGGGGTGTCCTTCCAAGGGTGTTGCTATTGGTTCCACCCTGCGTAAAAGCCTGTACTTATTGTTAGTCCGTGGTGATGAAAGTAGTGATAAAGTTTAACCACTAGATGTCACTATTACAGATGTATGTAAACAGATGCTGCACAGCTGTAAAGGGTTATTGTTTATTTGTGTGTCACATGGCTCTGTGAACCTATAGGAATCTTTTCTTTTTCTTTCCTATCATCTCTCCCTTTACTTCTTCTAATGCCCTCTTCACCCACTCACAGCGCACTTTAGATAAGCTGGGGAAGGAAGACACATGGGTGGAGGAAGTGTGAAGGTCTTTTGTGTTGGACATTGTAGAGGAAGGACGCAAGCTAGAAAGCTCTCTACAGTGGTTCCTCTTGGGCCCTGGCGCTTTGCCAGGTCCCCCTTCCTCAAGTTCAGTCGTAGTCAGATCCCCGTATGGGAAGGAAGCAAGACAAGACCCAGCTAGCGGTTTCTTCTCAGTCTATTCTATACAACACTATGCAGTGTTAGAACCCTCAAAGGAGAGGACAAGTCAGAGATCATCTCAACCCACGCCGTGGACTAGCAGAGTCACAGTGCAGGACAGTATCCACAAACAGCAGTAAGCTAGGAACTCATCCGAATAGAGCAAAGTTGCTAAGAGCCTAGGAACTCTATCTCGCATCACGGTTGTCAGTAGAGAACCCTCAGCATTCCACTCATCCCAATTAACAACGTCTGGGGCCTTGTGTCACCCTCATAGGACGGGTCATCCGACACTGGTGGGCATAAGGTGGTTCGAAGATCCAAATGTCAAAACACGGGCACAAGGTATTCTCTATTTCTTCTAAGTATTTTTCTACCTCATCCTCCAACATCCCGGCTGAGACAAAAAAGGAGGAAAGGGGGGAAGGGAGATTTCTTTTGTAGTATGATTGGTAGTACCAGACAGAGAGTGCTCAATCACAAAACGCACTCACCTGGTGGAGTTGTGCAATGTGAATAGGCACCACTCTATTAAGCATATATCTGAGTCACTGCAGCCAGCCGAGGAACAGTCACCGAGGAGACAGTGATGTGTTGTGAAGAGCAAAAATCCTCATCGGACCTGAGGGTAATAGGATCCTCAAAAAAAGGGGGGCGCAGGTGACAAATAAAAATGTCAGTGGTGTGCAACGCGTTTCGACCTCCTATTACAAACTTGCTTGAGAAAGGCTCCCATGTAATAGGAGGCCGAAACGCATTGCATTTTGTATTTTTATCCTATATGGACATTAAATTTCAGCTTTTAAGGAGTGTTAACTTTCTATCGTGATTAATGCTACACTTCTCACAGGCAAGAACTTGCATACCACTGACATTTTTATTTATCACCTGCGCCCCCCCCCCCCCTCTTTTGAATTATCCTATTACCCTCAGGTCCAATGAGGATTTTTGCTCTTCACAACATCCTGGTAGAGCACAGTACTACTTGGGTTGGGACTCTCACAACATCCTCCTTTCTGCTCCTCTAATTCTTTGTATCTTTCTACATGCAACCTAGTCAGCACGACTATACTTCTCACTATCACATATATACTTCTATCACAGAACTGTATTATCAAGTGTTCTACTAAGTGTCTTATCAAGTGCTTTCTCAAGAGAAACGTATCCTGTCAAGAGAAAGTTGTATTTTCTGCTGTAAACAAGTACTTAAACCAGAGATTATTTATGATAGAGACTTTGTGATTCTTCACCTCATACCAACACAGTTTACACTTCATCCTTGGAACATTTCCCCTTTCTGTGGGTGGCAGTACTGATAGTCCGGGAGGGTCACTACACCACTCCGGCCATCTGGGATAACAACCCAAGGGGCCCCATAGCAGCCGGGCAGGACACTGACCACAGGGGAACAAGGTACAACCATCCCTCTAAACTAAAAGCAGGTGTGCCACCATACCTGTGTGCCCAATTGGCAGGCTGGGCTGTATCTCGGCCAACCACCATAGAAGTGGCGTCACACCTCAACATCCAGCAAGTGATTGGCTGCACCTCTGACATAACACCCCAGGTGGTCACCACACTAGGGGATCAGGCAAGAGAGTACAGTCAGTAGTCCAGGTAAAGCAATGTATATGATCAGTGTCATATACTCTTTTGTCATCCATACTGACACAATAATGATATTTTTCCCCTCCAAATATTAAATAAATTTGTGGTTCTTCCTTACTTTTCTCTGTGAATGTATTGCTTATAGTGTATTCAGTATGTCGAGCTAGACAAAGTCATATGGACATGCCTGTAAAGAAATAAAACACCATGCTGCAGCTTCAGAAAAAAATAGCATTGATTCCATAGACACATCGCAGGGAATTTATGAAGATGAACTTTAGCAGACTTTAATGCCTGGTCCTGGTACTCACTGCCGATGTTGCACTGGTCCTGCCCACCCTGGATTCGGTCCCGCTCCGGCGTGGCACTCCTTGCTGGTCCTGGGTCTGCTGGTGTCTACTGGCATTCTCGCTCCTTCACAACTCTTTTGCTGGCTTCTGGCCACAGCTGCAGTATCACCTTTGTCCACTAGGGTGTGTGTGCACCCCCTTACCTGGAATTTAAAGGGCCAATGTGTCTCCACCTAGTTTTGCTTCTACCAATCCTGTTTCTATTTAAAGTTCCTCCTTGGCTAAACATTGTTGGATCCCCATGTTCCTGAGCAAAGTTGTGTTTGCATCTTATTCTTAACCCATGCCTGTTCCTTAGATTACACTTGCCTACCTGACCTTTTCTGAACCATTGCCTCTCCTTTTGCCATGTCGGACTGCATCTAAAGTCGCCTATCCTGATCCTGATTAACTATGTTTCATCCCTGGTACTGTGCAGATTCGTGACGACCCAGCTTGCTGACAACACTCATCTTACCTGTTCTCCTGCGCCTTACACCATTACTGCCTGGTTCTCATGGCTAGCTGCTACCCACAGCGGGACCACAGTTAAGGAGCGACCTGGTGTCCTCTAGATGCAGGAATCCAGATTCTACTTCCTGGAACAAGTAAAATAGTTAGCCTAAAGGGTTCAGGAGCGCATTGGGTCCACATCTGCTGCCCATTACACAGGCAAAATCAGCAAAAATTAACAGGATATACAGTAAAAATCTGCTGGCTTTATTAGATCTCCACAACATTGATGAAAAGTGGGATACATGGGACCAATGCATTTCAGGCCTGTATAGCCCTTAATTATGGTTACAAGAAATGTATCACCTACTTTTTTTTTTACTGATGTTTCTTTTTATCTAATTTAAATTTCTTTTGTATTTCTTGTTATTTTCTAATTGCCTGAGCTATTTTTAACAGCCTTTAGATACATGCTTTACAGCACACCCCCGGACATAGGCAACAAGAAACAGCTGTCCCATTGACAGGAGGCTTGAACTTTACTGAACAAAAAAGTTAATTTTAATTTTTAAGGCCCAATACTAAATACTCAAAGTACATTTGGAGTTATAGGAACCTGAACACTCCGCATTTAAATCCAGCTGCCTGTAGCCCTAGGACTGTCTGGAAAACATTGATACAGCCATTGGAGACAAATGGCCTCTGATTGTGCACAGTCAAGTTTCATTATAGGCTAAAATATGGAAAATATGTCCCACAAATTGCAGTAGGAAATGCTGGAAAACAATGTCAAAGCATTATGTGTGATTCCTAACTTCAGTTTTTCTGCAAAATGCAACATAGCAAACAACCACTAGATGCTGCCCTTGTACCACATGAAAAATAACTATCTTAGCATTCCCCTTGTCTGTAATATTTTCTGAGCAACAAAATGTGTGCTACTAAAATTGTGGTGTCCATAAGGAGAATTGGTGGCGTTTTCCAGGGCAGCTGAGGGTCGTAGTTTCTCTGGAAAAGTCTATTGAGATGTCAAGGATGGCTTTGTGGCTGGCCAACCCTGTATATACCACTCTGCTGTCATCCAACTTTTGTAAATGGGGGTTTGCACAATATATGGAGTCTTTGACCCTGGAGTACACCTGAGTAAGGTGTCTGGGGATGTACCTGTGATTTTGTGTGTGCAATTGAGACAGTCTAGAAACACTGTTAACTTACAAACTGGTAAAGTTTCTGAATATGCTTTATGCACCTTAGTGTTGTTAACAGAGATATATGCACAGCTGAAATACAGGATGAGTCAGATGACCCCCTTTTATTTTATAAACAAAGGGAAAGATGACATATTAGAATACCCCAGCAAGTAATGGGTGAGGGGTAGAGATGAGTGAACCTGGTTCGAGTTCGAGTCCATCTGAACCCGAACGATCTGCATTTGATTAGCTGGGGCTGCTGAACTTGGATACAGCTAAGGTTGTCTGGAAAACATGGATACAGCCAATGACTATATCCATGTTTTCCACATAGCCTTAGGGCTTTATCCAGCTTCAGCAGCCACCGCTAATCAAATGCCGAAAGTTCGGGTTTGGATGGACTCGAGCATGCTCGAGGTTCGCTCATCTCTAGTACCGAATATTGCAGTGGATTCTGCTGCAAAACTCGTGGCGTAAAATCTGCCTCGATACGGTACACCTTTGGCTATGTATTTTTGCTCAGTATTTTGGTCATTGTTTTGTAACCAAACCAGGAGTGAATTGAAAACACAGAAAGGCTATGTTCACACACTATTGAAATGTAACGGCAAATAGCGTCCGTTATTTCGAAACAACGGCCATTGTTTTAAAAGAAAACGGCAACTATATGGTGGCCATCCACTTAATTTCAACTGTGTGTGAACATAGCCTTTTTGTGTTTTCAATCCACTCCTGGTTTTGGTTGCAAAATACTGTGTGGGAACATAGCCTAAGGGTGCGTTCACACGTACAGGATCTGTAGCAGATTTGATGGCGCAGATATTAAGTTGCAGATTCAAAACAAATCTGCAGCATAAAATCTGCTCCAGATCCTGTATGTGTGAACGCACTCTAAGGCTATGTTCACACTACGTAAAAGTACAGCCATTGTTGCCATCAGCAACAACGGACGTACTTTGTACAATGTGGAACACAGCCTGTTCTTCTATGGGATCCCGGCCGCAGCGTATACACATAGTATACACATCCCATGCGGCGCCGCAAAGAACTGACATGTCAGCTTTCTGCGGTCGCTATTCAGTAAATTGCGGCCGCTGAAAGACCTGTCAGTTCACACAATAAAGCGAGCGGCTCCGGCTGCAAGCTTCATTGTGTGCTGTGTGAAGTTCTGACAGGCGTGTGCTGATGCGCCTGCATCAGAACACTGCGGCCGGAAAGATCATCCAGCTGGTACTTAATTACCGGCGGGAATGATCTTTGCAGAGACTGCCCATTCCGTAACCTGGCCGGGTCACGGAACGGCCGGTCTCTTACGTAGTGGGAACATAGCCTAAAAGTGATAATATCATCCGATTTCATCACCATCAGGTACTAGGCTTGCTGTATGTTCCAAAATTACCTTCAAGAAAGGATTCCTGGTCCTCTTTTAGGTAAAACAAAAAATGATTTTAATAATTTTTGGCAGTGTCACCTAGGTAGGGCTTCTCGGCTGTTGTATCCCCTCTCCCGGTCTGGACCTGTGATCCTTGTCCCCCACCCTTGTGATCCGTGGACACGGGTAGGCTTTAATACAGCAAGTGCTGGAGAGAGGAATCAACTAGGTAAAAGCAAAAGGCAAATAACACTCATCACTTTTATTATGTATAGTCTAACATGGCTAAAATACCATCTAAAATAACCCATGATAAATTTAATTTCTGATTATTTTTTGTCTCCTTAGAAGAACATAATTAAACATTTGCAATTGGTAAAATAAAAAAAACTCTTGGAAATCTAAAACATAGAACAGTTGTTGTTGTTGGTTTCCCCTCACTGTATTTGTACCACTCTGGAGGGGAATACATTGGATATGTGTGAACAGGGCTTTGGTCTGAATGTGAAGGTTTCCTACCTTGTATATTCAAGGAAATGCACATAATTCAACTGTAGATGGCGCTTGTGTAATGATATGTGATGTTACGTCTCTATGACCCACAGTATTGTCACTTGAATGAACCAAAACACATCTTCCCTTATTTTAGCTATAAAGCACACATTTAGAATCACTTAATTGTAGGCTGGTGTCAACATTAGTGCTATCAACAATGAATAGATGTAGTCATGAAATGTTATAATAGAGCCATGATTCCTCTAGTCATCATGACAATATATATGAACCAAATACTGATCAATTTGATATGCCTAGGTTGCGGGCTGCTATCAATGTGTATACGAAAGACCTGGTACACCGAGATGCCGAAAGAAATGTATATACAATTAAGACCATTATAGGTTAAAATGACCCAGACAAATGACTGCATTATCAATGGCATAGAGTATGATGTAGGAAGCATATGAGAGAAACAAGCATTATGTAGGTAATGTATGATGGAACATTATGGGACCACAAATTGAAGCCCATGTATGCTTTACCCGCACACAAAAACTGGAGCACAGAAATAACAAGTATAATAAAAAAAATATTGGTTTGAACCTATGGTGCAGTATTTTTAGTAACCATGAATAACTCTTATACAGTATACAGCCTGAGACTAAATGCCCTGTACCAGAATGTAATACCTGTGATACCAGAATGTAAGTGTCTAGGTGATGCAAACCCAGGTTTCTCTGCAGGATTGGATCCAGACGTTCGGACCAGGGGACTTTGTCCTTTAGTTGAAATGAAGATATAAAAGTAGATGAATAAATCTAGTAAAATATAATCTATTGTTAATAATAAAGTTATCACATCCTTTTATATGGAATAACTGATATGCACATTATTCCATCATAAAATAGGTGCTTGCTTAGTCAATATATGTTCACTAAGGATGATGCATTGTGAGATGTTAATGTTGCGGTTTGAAAGTGATAAGACTGTTTTGTTAACTGATATATATAAAGAACAGCATAATAAAACATTCACATAAATCATGCCTAAAGGGTTTCTATATATGACGTAGTTCTTCCTTAGAGCTACACTTCATGATTGTGCAGGGAGGACATGTGAACAAATAAACATCTGTAGTCATGATGGCTCACATCAATTAAAAACGTAAAATTTAAATAAAAGTTTTTTTTAAAAAATTAGAAAATATGTTTAATATTTAAATTTGTAATATATAATAAGTATATATGAATGAATGTGAGTAACATAGATATATATATATAGAGAGAAATTTGTATGAATACAGTCAGGCGTCTGTTTTTCTCGACAATTTAAAAAAAATGAATAGAATGATGGCCACCCAAAGCACACGGTGTATTAACCGCATTTACTATTAAATTTAATTGACTTTTCAATTAAAAACAGGCCCAAAGGCCAATTAGTCCACCTAAACTTTGCACTGACGGGAGGCCAAACACTGAAATGACAGAAGTCATTTTTTCTTTTCAAACATGGAAAGGAAAAAACGTTGTGTGAACGTAGCCATTGCCTGCTTTCTTAACATTATTGGATGTAGAGTCCTAAAACTAGAACCAATTAAAAAGAATGTCCACATGATCACAACCTATACACTGAACCAAAGCAAATTATTGTTCTTGTAAGATTGACACCTGTCAAGGAGGGAGATATATTAGGCAACAAGTAAACATTTAGGGGGAGATGTATCAAACAATCAACCAATCAGAGCAACCAATCATTCCTCACAGACACTTTGGAAATGAAAGGTGGAATCTGATTGGTTGCTAGGGGCAACTGAGCCAGTTTCACTTTACACCATGTTTGATAAATCTCCCCCTTAGTTTTTAAATTTGATATATTAGAATCAGAAAGAATGGGCAAGAGTAAGGATCTGAGTATCTTTGACAAGGTTCCAACTGGTGGTTAAATAGTCAGAACATCTCCAAAACAGCACAACTTTTCAGGGTGTTTCAGGTGCCAAGTGACTAGTACCGACCAAAGGTGGCCAAAGGAAGGATGACAGGTCAACCAGGGATAGGGTCATAGGCACTCAAGACTTGTTGATGTAAATGAGTAGTGACGCATAGGCCATCTGGTCTGATCACAAAGAAGAGCTACTATAGCACAAATTGATGAAAAAAGTTATTAAAGTGATTATCCAGGATTTTAAAAAAAAGTACACACACATAATGATAAACAGGATAATCAGAATTGCTCAATAACAATCCTTATTAAATTTGTCAATTTCATATAACAATAATAGCAACAGGGAAAGGGAGCCTTAGTGTCCGGACGTCACTGTCTTCTAAGTAACTGTGTGAGAATCCAGTATATGGAAGACAGTGACCTATAGCCTGTTCACTAGACAATCAGACGTGAAGTCACATGATCCCACAGAGGGACTAAAACGGCCTCTGAACCGGGAAACAATACAGCGATCAGCTCAGGTGAGTATGTGTGCCACCTTGCTCTGGGGGCAATAAATAAAAAAAGGGGGGGGGGTGCTTCTTAAAGGGCCCTTGCAGCATACAAAATGACTGTTGTAGATAACCAAGAGGTGATTCCTCTAGGCTAGTGAAAACTAATAGTGCCAACAGTCCAAATAAACACTATTTTACTAAAGATGTAGAATATGCAGTGATATCAACAAATGCTGTATAGCTGCCACAGGACCATTGTGGTTAACACACAATATACAGTAGCACCTAAACTTGTTGATTTGCTGTACAGTCATTTTATTAAAAGAAACAGTAAAATGTATTTAAAAATATAGCTGCTTTCTTTGAAAAAAAACAACAACAAAAAACAGTGCCACACCAGTCCTCAGGCTGTTTGCAGTATTACAACTCAGCTCCATTCACTTCAATAGAACTGAGCTACAATACCTCACACAAACTTGGTGATTGGTGTTTCACTGTTTTTCAAAGAAAGCATTCATGTTTTGTATTCATCATATTCATGATAATTTATGATAGAAAGACATCAGAACACACACTGCGTCACAACCTGCTCCATATCGGGCGAGGTAATCACAGGTACAGACAGTCAGGATCTGCGGCCCAGTTTACTGGTAAAGCCCCAGTATTAGTGAAGTGAATGCAGTGGTCGACTCTCTAGTATCTCATCTATACAGTACAGTGTGATACTACATGTCCTGTACTGCTGTGTGTCTAGTATCTTCCCTATACAGTACAGTGTGATACTACATGTCTTGTACTGCTGTGTGTGTCTAGTATCTCCTCTCTATAGTACAGTGTGATAATACATGTCCTGTCCTGTACTGCTGTTCGTGTCTAGTATCTCCTCTATACAGTACAGTGTGATACTACATGTCCTGTACTGCTGTGTGTGTCTAGTATCTCCTCTATACAGTACAGAGTGATACTACATGTCCTGTACTGCTGTGTGTTTCTAGTATCTCCTCTCTACAGTACAGTGTGATAATACATGTCCTGTCCTGTACTGCTGTTCGTGTCTAGTATCTCCTCTATACAGTACAGTGTGATACTACATGTCCTGTACTGCTGTGTGTGTCTAGTATCTCCTCTATACAGTCCAGTGTGATAATACATGTCCTGTACTGCTGTGTGTGTCTAGTATCTCCTCTATACAGTACAGTGTGATACTACATGTCCTGTACTGCTGTGTGTGTCTAGTATCTCCTCTCTACAGTACAGTGTGATAATACATGTCCTGTACTGTACTGCTGTTCATGTCTAGTATCTCCTCTATACAGTACAGTGTGATACTACATGTCCTGTACTGCTGTGTGTGTCTAGTATCTCCTCTATACAGTACAGTGTGATACTACATGTCCTGTACTGCTGTGAGTGTCTAGTATCGCCTCTCTACAGTACAGTGTGATACTAAATGTCCTGTACTGCTGTGTGTCTAGTATCTCCTCTATACAGTACAGTGTGATACTACATGTCCTGTACTGCTGTGTGTCTAGTATCTCCTCTATACAGTACAGTGTGATACTACATGTCCTGTACTGCTGGGTGTGTCTAGTATCTCCTCTCTACAGTACAGTGTGATACTACATGTCCTGTACTGCTCTTTACCTTTGCCAGGATGAGCTGCTGCTTTGGGCACCAGGTGAGGGCGCCTTTCCAGCCTCCAGTAGCTCCTTCTGACTGTTATATGTAAGGACTTGCTTTACCCATGTTAGTTTTCTGCTTATTTTTTCATCTTAATTTTTTTTTTATCATTTTGGGGGCTTCACAACCAATTACCAGTTTTCCATAGTGTTATAGTCTCAACATTCAACTATTTCAACACACAATGATCTTCCCAGAACCAATTAATATCTTATGTTGAGGGACCACTGTATATATACACTTTTAGGCTACTGTATTTTCACAATAAACAACGGCCAATGTTGCAGATTGATCATGGTCATGGTGTGCCGGTATTCTTTAGGTATTATGTAGTGGTATCATTGGTAATATTTTTCTGTTTTGTTCAGAGCAGTTTGGAGGCAATATGTAATCACTGTATTGGTGGTAAGAATGTTATAAGATAGCTACCACATGTATTGGGGTCTTGATACTGTGTGGGGGCACTTTTAAGGGATTATACCGTGTGGGGAGCACTGATTCTCATAATGCCCAGCACTAAGGCCAGGGAGGTAAGTGTTTGGTGTTTTTTTCACCTACTTCTTCCCCGACAGTTTTAAAATAAATGTCTGTGCCTGGAATTCTCCTTTCACCAGTCTATTTGTTGTATACATTAATATATTATGGCATATTGATACAAGACCCATTCTGTTTAATGGCCTGACCATGGTCAACTAGTCACTATATTGGGACCATCACCTGCGTGGATATATTTACTTAGTAGGCGTCAAAAATATAGTCTTTTGCACATTTCAGTGCCACAAAGTTAACACATTCATGAGGGTAATGGCCTGAACAGTCACAAGTTGAAATGAAACTGAATGGGCTCACTACCAGTACGCCATGGTATATATCAGCATAGCTTCTTCGACAGGATACTGACACCACTGACTGATTGGGTAAACCCAGTGTAAGGGCCCTATTCCACGGGACGATTATCGTTTGGATAATCGTTAACGATTAACGATCTCAAACGACCGCTATTGCGAAAGACCTGAAAACGTTCACTCATTTCCATGGAACGATAATCGTTACTTATGATTGTAATTGCGATCGTTTCTCTTCGCTATTTATTCGCTATTGCGTTCGTATCTATTGAGAACGACCGAACGATGTCTTATTCAATGCGAACGATTTGCGAACGAGCAACGATAAAAATAGGTCCAGGTCTTATTAAAAGATCAACGATTTCTCGTTCGGTCGTTAATCGTTAACTGCATTTCAACCGAACGATTATCGTTCAGATTCGAACGATTTAACGATAATCTGAACGATAATCGTCCCGTGGAATAGGGCCCTAAGCCCAGCCTAACATGCTGACTGCTAAGCAGACAACTTGGTTAATGTGACAGATTGCCTATAATGTAAATCAAAAGGTTGTACATTTTAATATACCTGGTTTATGTAATAACTTGTGACTGTAGCAGGAGGATTACCACGATTGTCTCATTTAATGCATTGAGCTACTGCAGCATATCTTCCATGGTGCTCAGTGATGGCATATAGATTGGTATAGGCTTATTGCAATGTTACCAGATTGTTTGTGTCTCATATTTCAGAACAGGACTATTTTCATCCATTTAGAAGATTAAAATAAAAAATGCAGAATTCACAAAGGGTCAACAGACCCCAGAAGCGATTGTTGCAACATCAGATGCATATAACTTATTAATGGGCTTCTGGACTGCATTGCGTGCACTGAGGGAGGGGAGCCGAAGGCCTGTTTGATAAGGATGATGTAATGAGACACAAATAGCCCCTTTTGCATCCTATTGGTCAAAGCTAAGATGAACTGATCACGTGCCTAGGCTTATAATGACATGGCTGTACTAGGCTAATCCTTCTTCATATTATTAACTGTTTCAAAGCTTGGTTTTACTATTGTGCATTAGACCCTGTACCTCATTGAATTCTGCCTCCTAAGAGTCAATGCTATCATTTTCTTTTTTTGGTTCTGGTTTCTCTTTTACATCAAGGTCGATACAACAGAATTTAAAAGCGTGTAATGTCAGGCACAATGGTCTGCTACAAACACGCAGGCATTGCACCATGATCTAGAGACAGACAAGAAGCCTCATTTGTTGCAGTCATCTCATATACCAAGACACACCCTTTTGGCCCATACACTAGTTCCTCTATATGTGTCCATTACATTCATGTTTCAATTCCCATGCTGTTTAAATGTTGTCCTCTTATGCTTGGAAGCTAAGTAACCTTGAATCCATTACTGCTTCATAAAGCTGCTGCCATTACCCAGACACTGTCGTGCTTCACAATCTTCCATCTGTCTGGTATTTTCTCATGCTAATGACACATTCTACTATTATAAAGTCCTTGTATGCCGCTAATAGAAACTGTAGAAGTATTGCAGCATAATACACTACTGCTTTCCAGAGCTTTGCTTTTATATAGGGGCGGTTTCATACAGGAAAAATATTGTATTTGTTAGGCACCTTTTTTGGTAAAATGTTTGCCATTGGACAATAGGCAGTTTTAAAAAGCACTGATTTTTGTGGCATTACTTCAGACTTTTTTGAGTACATGACAAACACAGCATGTGTAAGAGGTTTTTTTTAGGTATTTTCCCATAGCTTTCTTTTGTATAAAATTCAAGAAGTTCTTTACAAACCAAAAAAGCCACAAAAAAACCCTGTGCTAAAGAAACCCTTAAATACATAACAATGGGTCTAACCTTTAGGCTGCATTCACACGTTCCGTGTTCTGCATGGAACACGGGCGTGGAATGCCTGTAATGGACTCTCCCCCCGCCCGTGCAGCATCTGTAATTAGATGCTGGGATCCGGGGAACTGTACAGATATGTGCCGTGCTGTAATGACTGATTCGTTACAGTGTGGCGCATATCTGTATAGTTCCCCCGCTCCCAGCATCGAATTACAGATAACAGAGGTATATACAATAACTGCTGCTCAAAACCCATCATCTTCCTCCCGTGTAGAATGAGCCCACAGAGCATGCTCACAAATGTGTCCCATAAAAAGCATAGGGTCTGGAAATGTTAATTGTATCTATGGCAATGAGGCTTGATATAAAGCATGTCACTAGATGCTGTTTAAACAGTTTAGGCAAAATGTTACAGCTTAGGCAAAATGTTACATAATGTACTACAACAATTACAATCAGAAAATAGAAACAGATTACAAAAAAGTGCATGTCCCAAAACTGGTTCTAATCAGTACAAAGCAAGCTAGATGATTGATTATCTTTAAATTCTCCTTGTCAGGATACGTGTATATGTGTATATGTGTAAATATGAACATGAAAATGATTTGTAAAACACCCAGTATGTTCTTAGAGGTGGGAGATTAGGGTTTATCAGTCATATAGGAATACTGCTGCTTTATGAATGAATGGGCGTGGAATTAATCCAGATCATGATGTAACATATGAATGCAATATTCTACTGTATATAATAAAACATTGAAGTTTGTAGTGTAGTTTTGATGCTTTTTTAAAATAATTTTATTAATAGGCTATTTATTAAAGGGGATCTCTACCCCTTATTAATACCCAAAGCTGGTTGGGGTATGCTATTACAAGATTGCTGGCAGGCTGTATTCCCTGGCTTTGTAGATAGTACTGTGCACTGTGTGAATAGAAGAGTAATTTGAAGCAAACAACCAAGGGATGACAGACAACACATACCTAATAACCAGTCTGTATAGATTTATCCAGGTATTCTGTTGAAAATGTACTAAAAAACATGTTTATTATATTATCAGGGACAGTGAATTCTTTCAGATAGGCCCCCACAGCATGGCAGTGATGTACTATAGTAGATAGGAACATACAATTCCATCAAAGTGTGCACCATATTACTATAAAACTTTAATTTACAATATTGCAATGCAAAGCTATATAAATATATAATGCTATAGACCTTAGCAGTAGCAGATTTCACCACTAAGCAAAAATAAAATTCTTGCACTGTATACAGAAAACATTTTTCTATTACATGTTGTATATATTGTTAGATATTTTGTGATCCTGCACTACGAATCCACACACAAGGAAAAAAAACTGCAGTACCTGAAGTCTTGCAAAAACGACTGAAATGTCAATGATTATTTTTCACTTTTCAAATGAATGTGATCAGTTCAAAGATCCGTTTTCATCCAGTGCTTGGCTGCTGCTCTGAAGGGAAACGTCACCAGATGAGTGTAAACCCGGCCTAGAATGTTTACAGAGGTAAGTAGCGTAAAAGTATTGCTCACTCATAGGTAACATAAGTTTCACCTCTAGTCGCATACATAGATCATACCATTTCCACTTGCACTATGCTCTTAGTAAAAAATACAGTTCTAGACTAGTTACATATAGTGTTCTGTACAGCAACTCAGTAATTCACCGTACACTATGGGCCACATGTATCATCCTGCGAATGGATGATTTTCGGCGGAAAGTGCCAATTTGCGTATTTTTTTTATACACAAATGCCCGATTTGCGAATAAAATATTCGCAAATCAGCACTTTCCGCCGAGTACGCCATGGGGGGCGGAAAGGGGGCATGTAGTGGGCGGAACGGAGGGCGCGGACTCAGAGTCCGCGCGATTTACCATCCGTTCCGCCCAAATATACGCCGAAAACCTACTCCAGTCCTCAGCTGGCGTAGGTTTTCGGCGGTGCGCACCGGCGCGCACGGGATTTATGTAGAGGCAGTCCGCCTCTACATAAATCTCCATAGCGCCGGAGCTGCGGGGGCATTTTTAATAAATGCCCCCCTATGTGTTTCGCATAGATGCTTCAGCAGGGAACGGCGAAAATTGCTGACATATAAGAATTAAAGTCATGGTTACGTGTCTAATATTGAACTCTACAAACCTTTATTTTCTACATACTCCACTTATTGCTAAATATATTTCTAACCCTCCTACTTTGGATCCGGTCGTATGCTGGTAGTCTGGGATAAGTAGGGAAAATAATGATCTGTATAGAGGAGTAAAAGATAGCATTGGATGGTTAAGACTGATGACTGTCATATGATGATAACAATCACGAGTCACTCCAGTGTCTCACTTCATCTATTAATCAATGGTTTCCATTAATTCAGCTGCAATTAATGGAGGGACAACAAAATGAATTTGCCTAAAAAAAAAATCACTGAATATTGTGGAAAAAGCAAATGGCTTAATCAAATTCTTAATGTTTTCACCTTCACATAGAGTAAATTGGCTGCAGTATAATGACATGAATATTTAACCCCTTTCCCTTTCCTCCTCATATTCTAAGAGCCATAACGCTTTCATTTTTTTCATCTTCAGAGTCACATTAGGGATTGTTTTACCATTATGTATACAGCAAAAATAAGAAAATAATAATTAAATAATTAAAAAAAAGCCTGCAAATTAGCAGTTTTATGCTTTAGACCTTCAACCATTGTTGTAGCCCAACCTTTGTTCCGTTCTATTTTATCAATATCTTTTTGTAGGTGAGGTCTCTAGAACTGGACACAGTATTCCAGAAGTGATGTCACCAGAGCTCGCAGGATCAGAATCTCCCTCTTCCTACTGGTTATACCTCTAGATATATATGATTTATGAGTAAAAAAATATTTTGGGACAGCTTTGGGATGGAAATGTCCCATGTTTGGGAATTAACCTTATAGTTTTTGTTGTAACCCAAAAAGACTGAACAATGGCAGACATTCTCAAAGTTCAAGATTTTTTTTTTTTTGCCTGTAAAATTTAGTTTTTATTGAAAATATTAGCTAATTTCCCCTAAGGTGACAAAAATTTGGCCTGCAAGGCTTGCATCAAATTTAGTATGTGCATTATAAACTTTTCAGATACTTTTTAGCCTCATGAGGAGTTGTTTGGCGTGAGGAAACTTTTGCTATATATAGCTAGAGTGCCTCCAATTCTAAGATGGGCCCATCTCTGCAGTGAAAGTCCGCTAAGCCAATGCCTGGTCATTGTGCTGTAACATCTCGGTCAGTGATTGGCTGAGCAGGCTGTCACTGCCAAGATGATTCCATCTTCAAAGTGTCAGGGCTTTAGTCAGCAGGGGTCACCAAAGTTTTTTTTTTAATGCTAGACAACAACTTTAACTTTTAAGACAACAGCGTCTTAAAGCTGGAACAGGGCAAGGAGCATGGTTTACTCACAACCAAAATTATGTTACACTAGTTTGGTGTAAATGAATCAAGCTAATAGTTGGTCTAAACTTAGACAAGGTGGTCTACAGATGCTCCTCATTGGCCTCATTGCTCCTCATTGGCCCAATTATAGACTTGTAGTCTATGTTTGCATGAACAGTACTCCATAGTGAACAACATTGTCATCAGTTGTATCCAGGCAGACACAACTATTATGTACAGACCCAGACAGTAGTGGGGCCCTGAACTCCTGGGGGGCCCATGGGCAGTCAAACAGACATACTTTCAGTGGTCTATTGTCTTATGGCTACAGTTTACGATTTCCAAAAATTGTGGCACTATCAGGGAAAAACTTCAACCAGGAGACAATTCAGTAACATTAGAGAACATACTGAGGGACCTTAACACATGACTACACAGGTCCTGTACAGTCTGCACTATAGAGGAGGAATACTAAACTACAGGTATGTGGGAAAGGGTACTGGTGTAAGGGTCTCCTTTGATACATTGCCCTCTAAAAAAATATGCATAAAAAAAAAAAGTGGTGGTGGTGGTGGGTTCTGTGCAGCCTTACTCATGAGTCTCAAAACACAGGAATAGCCAGATATTCCTCCTGGGAAGGAAACCTATTGCTAAGGGGTGACTGCCAATGGGGAATTCACCAAACAACCCTGATCCAGAGCGCCTTAAGTCCCACTCAGTTACTAGTATTAGGACACAAAAAGGGAAATACCAGGGTGGCCCCTTAGAAATCGAACTCATTTGCGAGTATTGCAACATGAAAAGAGAAATACCAAAGCCAGTCATCCATCCACAGACAGCTGTTCCGGGGTGGTTGTCTCTCGTCAGTGTGGAGCAGGGTTCTGGCTAATGGGGGCAATGAATAGTAGACCAGCAAAATACAACAATCATTGAGTTCAGGGGTATCAGCAAAAAAACTCAATGGAGTGCTCAATCAAGAATCTCGTTCAAGGTATTTAGGCACCAAATTCATAAAGGAAGGAATTTATAAAATAAAAAGTGAGCACATTGCTGCCTGATAATCGTTTTTCATAAAACTTTATAGGTACATGGTAAATATGACATTATCCTGTACTATGAACTGTACTAGTGCTGCCATAGTTACAATGGGGTGGGGGAGCCCAGGCTTGGTGAATAGCCAGGGGCCTATGGTAAAGTTAATCTGCCCCTGGACCCAGACTGTGGGGAGACTTTATCAATGCTTTCATCTGAAATACAGTGTAAAACAATTGTTCACCAAAGCCTACACGAAAACCACTGATAATTCCCTCCCGTGTCATTACATTTCAGAAACATTGGATGCCATAGCAGTAATACCAATAGGGGTAGGGGACCAAACACACCTTTTAGTTAACCTTTTAGTTGAACTTTTACTTATTCTTATGTAGAAAATGAATTATGAACTGCGATCACATAGGTAAAGACAACTAGAAATATCTTAATGTGCTCTAAAGTATAATTTAGTCCATGTTCTTTGGTTACAATGTCTCATGTGAGGCATGCCAACCTGAAACCATGCAACTTATTAATGTTGCAGTAAGGGCTGAACATGAGCTGGAGCCTCTGTTATACTATCCGTCTGTGATAATGCCAGTTCTCAGGTATATTGTTACTTGGTTGTCTCTGCAGATGGATAAAGGCTGAGTGTTAGGAGACTATACTGTTCTTACTGTAGAGACAACAATAAAAGACCCCTTATGGTGGCAAACAGGCTTAAGTTCTAGATACATTAAGTTTGTGTGTGTGATTGGATCTGGTTATTTCTAACAACGCTGAGCTGGTTGGGGATGTCACTGTCCGTGAACACCTGGGTAAGAGTGACCACAATATAGTGACTTTTAGCTTAAAGTGTAGAAAAGAAAAACATGTTGGGAGGGCAAAAACTCTTAATTTTAAAAGGGCCAATTTTCCTGGGTTAAGGGCTGAACTTCAGGGCATAGACTGGGGGCGGCTGCTGTCACATACTGATGCAGCTAATAAATGGGAAATCTTCAAATCCACATTAAATAACTGTACTGACAAATATATTCCTATGGGTAACAAATATAAACGGTTAAAATAAAATCCCACATGGCTTACAACCGAGGTTAGAAAGGCTATAAATGAGAAAAAAGCTTTAGCTTTTAAATACTACAAAGTGGTCAACAAAACCTGTAAAAATGTAATAAAAGCAGCAAAAATTCACAATGAAAGGCAGGTAGCCATAGATAGCAAAAGAAACCCCAAAAAATTCTTCAAATATATTAATGCAAAAAAACCAAGGTCAGAGCATGTAGGACCCCTAAATAATGGTGACGGGGAGTTAATAACTGGGGATCAGGAGAAAGCTGAGTTACTTAATGGCTTCTTCAGTTCTGTATATACAAAAGAAGAGGATGGAGCTGTGGTGGGTGGGGCCAGTACTGAGGTGGGTGGGGCCAGTGCTGCTAACACATGTAATGTACTGAACTGGTTTACTATAGATATGGTCCAAGATAAATTAAATAAACTCAATGTAACCAAAGCCCCAGGGCCTGATGGATTACCCCCCAGAGTTCTTAGGAAGCTCAGTTCTGTAATTTCTCTACCCTTGTACGAAATATTCAGTGATTCTTTGCTTACTGGTATTGTGCCGAGGGACTGGGGTAATCTTCAAAAAAAGCTCTTAAACTTCCCCAGGTAACTATAGACCTGTAAGCTTAACGTCCATTGTGGGGAAACTATTTGAGGGGCTTGTAAGGGACTACATCCAGGAATATGTAGTGGCTATTAGTATTATAAGTGATAACCAGCAGTGTTTTACTAAGGACAGAAGCTGTCAAACCAACCTAATATGTTTCTACGAAGAGGTGAGTAGAAGCCTGGATGGCGGCGCGGCTGTGGATATCGTGTACCTGGATTTTGCTAAAGCGTTTGACACAGTTCCTCATGGACGTCTGATGGGTAAGTTAAAGTCTATTGGTTTGGAAAGTTTAATGTGTAACTGGATTGAAAACTGGCTTAGTAATCGTACCCAGAGAGTGGTGGTCAATGATTCCTACTCCGAATGGTCCCCGGTAATAAGTGGTGTACCCCAAGGGTCAGTACTGGGTACTGAGTACTCTTCTGTTTAACTTGTTTATTAATGATATTGAGAATGGAATTAACAGCAATATTTTTATCTTTGCAGATGACACCAAGCTTTGTAATACAGTACAGTCTATGGAGGATGTGCAGATGTTACCGGATGAGTCTTTGGGCGTCCACTTGGCAAATGAGGTTCAATGTGGATAAATGTAAAGTTATGCACCTGGGTACTAATAACCCACATGCATCATATGTCCTGGGGGGAGTTACTCTGGGAGAGTCACTGATAGAGAAGGATCTGGGTGTACTTGTAGATAATAGACTACAGAACAGCACACAATGTCAGTCAGCTGCTTCTAAAGCCAGCAGGATATTGTCATACATTAAAACAGGCATGGAGTCACGGGACAGGGATATAATATTACCGCTTTATAAAGCTTTGGTGCGGCCTCATCTGGAGTATGCTGTCCAGTTTTGGAACCAGATTCATAAAAAGGACGGGGAATGGAGCATCTTAGTTATGAGGAGAGATTAAAAGAATTACATTTGTTTAGTCTGGAGAAGAGACGTTTAAGGGGAGATATGATTAATTTATTTAAATATATAAATGGCCCCTACAAGAAATATGGGGAAAAGATGTTCCAGGTAAAACCCCCTCAAAGGACAAGGGGGCATTGCCTCCGCCTGGAGAAAAAAAGGTTCAATCTCCGGAGGCGACAAGCCTTCTTTACCATGAGAACTGTGAATCTGTGGAACAGTCTACCACAGGATCTGGTCACAGCAAAAACAGTAGAGGGCTTCAAAACAGGCTTAGACAAGTTCTTAGAGCAAAATAATATAAATGCATATGTATAGAACCTATCACCCCTCCCCCTTCCCTGTATCCATCCCCTCCTTGGTTGAACTTGATGGACATGTGTCTTTTTTCAACCGTATTAACTATGTAACTATGTAACTATATTAGCGAATTTATTTGTTTGTATGTTGTATTAGTTACATTACTGTTCACTGAAAACAAGAGGGGCAATCTAAACCCCATGCCATTATCCCTCCTTTACCAATAGACACCATGTATTTTGGTAGCTGGTATTCTTTGTGCAACCTCCAAGTCCAGATTTTGGCTACCATACTACAAGATATTGAAATTAGAGTTATCGCTCCTGAGAACACTAAACTTGGCATAGCTCAAATTGATTTTAGGCTTGTGTGCATTATCCCAGCCATAATAGCCCATATTATGGGGGTAGTATAAGCTCCTAGTGAGCAGTTCTTGGGCTGATGTCACTTTCAGAAGCAGCTTGATACAACAGTATGTTGTGCTACTTATGTTCATTTCTTCCATGACTGTTAGGCCAAACTCCTTTAGGCTATGTTCACACTACGTATATTTCAGTCAGTATTGTGGAGCTCATATTGCAACCAAAACCAGGAGTGGATTAAAAACACAGAAAGGATCTGTTCACACAATGTTGAAATTGAGTGGATGGCCGCCATATAACAGTAAATATCTGCCATTATTTCACTACAACAGCTGTTGTTTTAAAATACCAGCAAATATTTGCCATTAAATGGCGGCCATTCACTCAATTTCAACATTGTGTGAACAGAGCCTTTCTGTGTTTTTAATCCACTCCTGGTTTTGGTTGCAATATGAGGACCACAATACTGACTGAAATGTACGTAGTGTGAACATAGCCTTATAATGGATTTGCGTAGATAATTTATGCAGTAATAGTACAAACTCACTGGGTGGATCCACAGCTAGTTTCCCGCTGCGAATTCGCTGCGAGACCCGCTGTGGATCCCTACCCTGTACAGTGTATGGGCAGACAAACTTGCAGCAGGATGTACATACTGACCATATGCCTTAATATATTTGATTGAACACTATCCCAAAGTACTATATGTCGGCCAAAGATAAGTCAAAGGACATCTTTTTAGCATTAATGTGGATAATAAAAGTCTCTAGGCATGTTATGAGTATGTGTAGTGTGATCTTTCCAGTGTAATCTACAATCTCTTACATGAACCTAATTTACACAACTTGTCTGTCCACAGAACATTACTGTAGATGGCTACTTTTTCAGCACTATGCTAGTGCAGTTGCTCTTGTATACATTGGATTTGTAGTGGTTCAGTTTTACTTTTTATATGGCATAACACACTGACATCTCATGAAGGTGCCCTAAAGTATTCTGCTTCACATCAGCTAGTCCTCCCCCCCCCCATTCCTCAAGGGGGTCACCATAGAAGAAGTGATTGGTCTCTCGAGGTAACGTTAAAGGATCTACTGCACAAATAGTGTGGTGTAATAACATGTAATAGAGCTACCAGTGATGGATGGAAATGCAATTATACAGGATGCTTCACCAGTTTTCTTAAGACAATTATATAGGCATTATGCTTACACATGATTGGGTATTTTACTACATTTCCTTAAAATCAGTCCAAGGTGTTGTTAAAAAATAAACATATTTGTAATGGTAGACAGCAAGGCTGCCCCTCACCCTCTTTTTATACTTGTTAGAGATGGAACATCTCTTGCAGGATGTTAGGCTTAATGAGAAGATTTGGGGAGTCAAACTTGGAGAGTTACATTTAAAATGTTTGCAGATGATCCGCTGCTATATAAATCCCGGAACATTACTGCCAGCTCTAATGGGAGTCCAAAAGGAATTCAGTAAAGTGAGCAACTTCAAAATTAACTTTTCCAAGAGTGTCGCTGTGAACGTGCCGCATAGATCTCCGCTCTACAGCAATGGTTTCCCTTTACTTGGTGATCTTTGTTATTTAACCTCTTAAGGACGGGGCCAATTTTCGTTTTTGCGTTTTCGGTTTTTCCTCCTTGTGTTTAAAAGGCCATAGCACTTGCATTTTTCCACCTAGAAACCCACATGAGCCCTTATTTTTTGAGTCACTAATTGTACTTTGTAATGACAGCCTGAATTTTTGCATAAAGTACTCTGCGAAACCAATAAAAAATTCAATGTGTGGTGAAATTGAACAAAAAAATGCATTTGTTTTATTTAAAGGGTATTTGTTTTTACGCCATTCGCCCTGGGGTACAACTGACTTGTAATATATGTTCCTCAAGTTGTTATGATTACAATGATGATCTGATGGCTTGTAAAAAATTCAAACCATTGTTAACAAATATATGTTCCTTAAAATCGCTCCATTCCCAGGCTTATAGCGCTTTTATCCTTTAGTCTATGGGGCTGTGGGAGGTGTAATTTTTTGTGCCATGATGTTTACTTTCTATCGGTACATTGATTGCGCATATACGACTTTTTGATTGCTTTTTATTACATTTTTTCTTAATTTGATGCAACCAAAAATGAGCAACTTTGCACTTTGTTTTTTTTTTGCGCTTACGCCGTTTACCTTGCGAGATCAGGAATGTGATTAATTAATAGTTCGGGCGATTACGCACGCGGCGATACCAAACATGTTTGTTTATTTATTTATTCATTTACTTTTATTTAAAACATGGGAAAAGGGGGGTGATTCAAACTTTTATTAGGGGAGGGGGCTTTTTACAACCCTTTTTTTTTTTTTTTTTTTTTTTTTTTTTTTTTTACACTTATACTAGAAGCCCCTCTGGGGGACTTCTAGTATATACACGCTGATCTCTCATTGCTAGCGATCCACCCCGCTAGACACCAGGGAAGTGCTGCATACAGTAATCGGATGCAGCTGTCAACAAATATTATATTGCAGCATTCCTAGATTGCTTCCATCAGGCCACAAAGTTGGTCAAATTTGAAAAACGAATGCCCTCCCCTACTCATTATGGATGAAACCTGAGTTGTGGTCAGGAACCCAAATAACCTCCCTGCCCTTGGTCTCCTGTACATATTTGCTAATATTTTGCGACTCTAAAACTGAACACACACTATGTGATGTTAATGGTCCTCTTACTTCGGTCATTAATAATACAGATTTCCTAACTAGTCCATCAGATTTTACTTTTCTTAAAGTCTTATTGGGCCAGTCTCTTCTCTTTAAACAAACCTGCAGTGTATTATCATTAACCCCATATGAAACTGTAATACAAGAAGCAGACAGATCACCTAGGCTCTAATGGCAATATATGCAATTGAAGCATCATCTGTTTAAAGCCTTAAAATAAATAGGTAGCTATTCCCCTTTGAGGAATTATGTGTTCAATCCCCACCCCCACCCATATAGCATCTTTAATATATAACATACTCATTGCTTAAACCTTCCAGATAAGGATGGGAAAAGGCGCCCTTTCTTTGCCACAAATCCTCCATATCCAGCATGGCAGAGGAAACATGTTATAAAATAACGTCTCAATGGCATAGAGTTCCGACTCTACTTTACACACTTTATTCTAAGGTACCTGATATCTGCTGGAGATGTGGATTGGTGAGGGGCAATATGACACATGTGTGGTGGTGATGTAAACAACAAGACTACTGGATAAAAAAAAGCTCCAAGACAGCCTTATTAAATGACCTGGCTACCTTCTTATTATCAATGCTACCTGGTTCCTTACCTAAACTTAAAGGGGTTATCCAGAGCTACAAGCCACTTTCTTCCAAAGACACACCCACTCTTGTCTCCAGCTTGGGCGGGGTTTTGCTGCTCAGTTCCATTGAAGTGAATGAAACTCAATTGCAAACCGCACCTGAACTGGAGACAAGAGTCATGTTGTCTCTGAAAGAAAGTGGCCATGTTTTTGTAGCACTGGATAACCCCTTTAAGAAGGGTCTTACTAAATTTCTACTTGTAACGGCTCACACAGTGATCCCTTGAAAGTGGAAGTCTGAATCTTCCCCTTCAATAACAGAGTGGTTTTCAGAGGTCTTATATATAACTTAATATAATCAGGCGTTCACCCCCCTTACCTGCACTGTCCTATTTATAAAGATGGCTGGACCATAGTAACAGCGAAGCACCTTTGCCCCTCGGCCTTTTGTCTCCATCCTCTCCTCATAGTCTGTACTGGGCCCTCATTCCTCGTGTTTGGTTTAATAATTACATCTGTATCTCTGTAATTGTTTATTTTTGTCTATGTATGTACCCCCAAAATAGTACTGTGCTGCGGAATCTGTTGGTGCTATTATTATGGTGTAGTCCTATGTTTCTGATGTTGATCTTTTATTATCTCAGGACTGAGCTATCACTCCACCCTCTAGGTCATGGGTCTCCAAACTGCGGCCCTCCAGCTGTTGCGAAACCACAACTCCCATCATGCCTTGCCAGCTAAAGCTTTGGATTTGGCTGTTCAGGCATGATGGGAAATGTAGTTTTACAACAGCTGGAGGGCAGCAGTTTGGAGACCCATGTTCTAGGTTATATCTCCCTGTTTTTGTATCTTGTAATGCTTCTGACAATCTCTTATAGCTAACAATTCTATTAGATGGATGTTGACATTGTCTATTCTGTGAAAGTATTGGAGTATTCTATCCCTCTCCTGTTTTTTTTCTGTTCCCATTTCCTATTGTTTAACTTTATATATTTCAATAAAATCTTTGAATAAGGACAAAATAAACATATTTGCATATAGAAAAGCTTGGCATTTGAACCAGATATGACTCATTGGTGCTATTCAGGGGCTGGCTGGCAAATTTTAGCCTGGGGGGCAGGTACACAGCAGTGGCCCATGAGTAGCCGGCTAGCGGCCCATCCTTCAAGGACCACTCTGGTCCTTACCTTTTATTACGCTCCCCACATCGGTGCGAGGAAGGTAGATGCCACCCACTCCAATACTTCCTCCAGCGGCAATGTTCTCACACTTCGGATAACACATTGAGCCCTTCCAGTCATTTGTAAACAAGGAATTCCTACTGTTCCCTGTGACGGGGTCGGAAGACACTTTCCTCTATAAGTCCATGGGACGGCTCAGCGCTGACACAGAACCATAGTCCCATAGACTTACATTGACAAAGAGACTTCTGGCCCCTTCACACAGAGCAGTAGGAATTCCCTGGTCACAAATGTCCAGAAGGGCTGGAGACATTATCCAAACTGTGCTGCTGGCAGAAGTACAGGCCCGGGTTATCATCCACCATCCCTGCACTGATGTTGGGAGGGTAATATTTGGTAAGAGCACAATTGTGCTGATATGGTTTTCAGCTGCACAGTATAGATTTACTGTGCATCTCCCCGAGGCTACCAACCACTGAGTATAAGATGCTGGGAAAGCTGGGTGACCTCCATTACACTGAGTACAATACAAGATGCTGGGAAACTGGGGTTTCTGTATTTTCAACATAGTCACTTTTCCCTTCACATGATCACTTTTGCTGTCAAAATTCCCCCGCCCCCTCATGTGCGCACCCCCTATTAGTAAAAATAATAATAAACATGGGATGCTGTGTGTGTGTGGAGGGGGGGGGGGGGGCTGCAGGGGATGCTGTGTGTGTGGGGATGGGGGGGGGGCTGCAGGGGATGCTGTGTGTGTGGGGATGGAGGGCTGCAGGGGATGCTGGGAGGGGGGGAGGGTAGGATGGGGGGCTGCAGGGGATGCTGGGAGGGGGGGAGGGTAGGATGGGGGGCTGCAGGGGATGCTGGGAGGGTAGGATGGGGGGCTGCAGGGGATGCTGGGAGGGTAGGATGGGGGGCTGCAGGGGATGCTGGGAGGGGGGGAGGGTAGGATGGGGGGCTGCAGGGGATGCTGGGAGGGTAGGATGGGGGGCTGCAGGGGATGCTGGGAGGGGGGGAGGGTAGGATGGGGGGCTGCAGGGGATGCTGTGTGTGTGTAGATGGGGGAGGGCTGCAGGTTATGCTGTGGGGGGGATGGGGGGGCTGCAGGGGATGCTGTGTGTGGGGATTGGGGGGCTGCAGGGGATGCTGTGTGTGGGGGGGTATGGGAGGCTGCAGGGGATGCTGTGTGTGTGGAGGGGGCTGCAGGAGATGCTGTGTGTAAGGATGGGAGGGGTGCAGGGGATGCTGTGTGTGTGGGGATGGGGGGGCTGCAGGGGATGCTGTGTTTGCGGATAGGGGGCTGCAGGGGATGCTGTGTGGGGGGGATGAAGGGGGCTGCAGGGGATGCTGTGGGTGTGGGGGGATGGAGGGGGCTGCAGGGGATGCTGTGTGTGTGTGGGGATAGGGGGGGCTGCAGGGGATGCTGTGTGTGTGTGGGGATAGGGGGGGCTGCAGGGGATGCTGTGTGTGTGTGGGGATAGGGGGGGCTGCAGGGGATGCTGTGTTTGGGGATAGGGGGGGCTGCAGGGGATGCTGTGTATGGGGATGGGGGGGCTGCAGGGGATGCTGTGTGTGTAGGGATGGGGGGGCTGAAGGGGATGCTGTGTGTGTAGGGATGGGGGGCTGCAGGAGATGCTGTGTGTAAGGATGGGAGGGGTGCAGGGGATGCTGTGTGTGTGGGGATGGGGGGGCTGCAGGGGATGCTGTGTTTGCGGATAGGGGGCTGCAGGGGATGCTGTGTTTGCGGATAGGGGGCTGCAGGGGATGCTGTGTGGGGGGGGTGGAGGGGGCTGCAGGGGATGCTGTGTGTGTGGGGGGATGGAGGGGGCTGCAGGGGATGCTGTGTGTGTGTGGGGATAGGGGGGCTGCAGGGGATGCTGTGTGTGTGTGGGGATAGGGGGAGCTGCAGGGGATGCTGTGTTTGGGGATAAGGGGGGCTGCAGGGGATGCTGTGTGTGGGGATGGGGGGGCTGCAGGGGATGCTGTGTGTGTGTGGGGATAGGGGGGGCTGCAGGGGATGCTGTGTTTGGGGATAAGGGGGGCTGCAGGGGATGCTGTGTGTGGGGATGGGGGGG
Organism: Dendropsophus ebraccatus; assembly: GCF_027789765.1. Lineage (NCBI taxonomy): Eukaryota > Metazoa > Chordata > Amphibia > Anura > Hylidae > Dendropsophus > Dendropsophus ebraccatus. Next base: position 135,214,976 of record NC_091454.1, read on the forward strand.
GCTGCAGGGGATGCTGTGTGGGGGGGGGGGGAATGGGGGCTGCAGGGGATGCTGTGTGGGGATGGGGGTCTGCAGGGGATGCTGTGTGTGTGGGGATGCTGTGTGTGGGGAGGGATAGGGGGGCTGCAGGGATTGCTCTGTAGGCTCCAGTAATTACCTGGCTCCCTGCAGACCACCATCTTCTCTATTTTCCGGCTCCTCTATCCAGGCTGTATTAGTGGCAGCTGGGGGGAGAGAGCAGCCTCTAGTGGCCGGAGGGAGAAGGTGCAGCAGTTTACTTTTAACTATAAGCCTCATAGGCTTTAGTTAAAAGTATAGGAGTCTGCTGAGGGGGCGGGGTTTGACGGCGTGGAGGGGGCGGAGCTTCAGCGGCGGCCCGCAATACAGCCTGGCCTCTCAGCGCTCTTAGGTGACAGAGAAAAGAGCGCTGGGGAGGCAAGAAGCTGCAGGGCGGCCCTGACACCATCAACCAGCTGTCAGTGAGTGACAGCTGTGCGGCCCTTTAATGAAGTGGGGAAGAACGGCCCGGGGGGCAGATGCCACCCTGCCCCCCGGCCCAGCCCGCCCCTGGTGCTATTCCTGATAAAGATGCCTTTTACAGGGCATTTGGTGGTGTAATCCATGCCATTACCAGCCCTAGGCTAGGTTCAGACTATGTAACTGTGCGGCTGTATTTACGGCTGTAATTGTGCGGCGGTATTTTTGGTGGTTCATGTGTACGCTGGAAAGTATGCGATATACGGCTGCACAGTGCACACTATGTATGAATCTACGGCCTTATCGTAAACGGACCCGTAAAAAATGAACAAGACCATTGTTTGCGGCTGAAAATGCGGCCGTGGATTGACAGGCGGTCCGTACGGAGTACTTCAAAAATAGCCGGCAATGATGCCGAATGCCGATGCCTCTAATAGTTAATATATTAAATTAATAAAACACATTTTCTTTGTAATAAAGTCCCTTTCGTTGTGCAATAAATTAATTCTAACGAATCCATCATTGTGCAATTAAATATACTGTTAAAATAAATATATATATATAAATAAATGTATATTTATATATATATTAATTTTTTGACAGTATATTTAATTGCACAATAATGGATTCGTTAGAATTAAATTATTGAACAACGAAACTGATTTTATTTCAATGAAAATGTGTTTTATTAATTAAATATTAATTAGTACAGGAAGCTCCAGTAAGCCGTTAATTCATATTGCCGGCAATAGAGCATTCTGTACTAATCATCACTTTACTTTAAAACATCAAATGTTTCTTCTAATTATGTTATCACATAAGCATTATTAGAAGAAACATTTAGAATTATATGTGCGCTCAGCTGATTGGCTGATCGGCTGAGCGCACATATAATTAGCGGGTCCGCAGCACAGTGACTTCATTGTGCTGCAGACCAGCGAAGAGGACACATCGGGGTGAGTATAGAGCTCTCCCCACCCCCTCCTCAGCACTGCACCCATCCCAGCAAGGAAGCGGGGTCACTTAACCCCTTCCTTGCTGGGATGGGTGCAGTCTGACATCAGTCTGGCCCCCAAGGGGTTAAAGGGGATGCAATACATCCTCCCTTAACCCCTTGGGGGCCAGACTGTAAGCAGCGATCTGTAAAGATGCTGCATACTGTAAGGAGCACTACACCGCTCACAATGATGGGTGTTGTGCTCCTGTTTGTGTGTTTTTGTGTGTTTCTCCTTTTTTGTTTTCCAGATATTGGTATCCTGGGGATTACGTCGGATTCCGTGGACTACGTTGATGACCAGCGGTTGTTTGTTGTTTTTTTTTTAATAAAATGGTCAATGAGGGGTGTGGGGGTGTTTTTATTTGAATAAAAAAATTTTTTAACTTGTGTCTTGTCTTTATTTCTTTACTTTATAGACTTAGTAGTTGAAGCCGTCTAATAGACGGAATCCATTACTAAGTTGGGGCCTAGTGTTAGCCGGTATAAAATGGCTAACACTAACCCCCTATTATTACCCCAGTACCCAATGCCACCAGGGGTACTGGGAAGAGCCGGGTGCCAGTGGTCCCGGAGCGTCAAAATTGGCGCTCCTGGACCGGGCAGTAGCAGGCTGGTAAGATTTAGGCTGGGGAGGGCCTAAAACAATGGCTCTTCCCACCCTGGTGTTACCAGGCTGCTGTCGTTTGGTTTTTAACCCGGCTGGTTATAAAAATAGGGGGGACCCTATGTGTTTTTTTTAAATTATTTATTTATTTTAAAAAAAAACGCATAGGGTCCCCCCTATTTTTATAACCAGCCGGGTTAAAAACCAAACGACAGCAGCCTGGTAACACCAGGGTGGGAAGAGCCATTGGTTTAGGCCCTCCCCAGCCTAAATCTTACCAGCCTGCTGCCGCCCGGTCCAGGAGTGCCAATTTTGACGCTCCGGGACCACTGGCACCCGGCTCTTCCCAGTACCCCTGGTGGCATTGGGTACTGGGGTAATAATGGGGGGTTAGTGTTAGCCATTTTATACCGGCTAACACTAGGCCCCGACTTAGTAATGGATTCCGTCTATTAGACGGCTTCCACTACTAAGTCTATAAAGTAAAGAAATAAAGACAAGACACAAGTAAAAAAAAATTTTTATTCAAATAAAAACACCCCCACACCCCTCATTGACCATTTTATAAAAAAACAAACAAACAAACAACCGCTGGTCATCTACGTAGTCCACGTAATCCGACGTAATCCACAGGATACCGATATCTGAAAAACAAAAAGGGTGAAACACACAAAAAACACACAAACAGGAGCACAACACCTATCATTGTGAGCGGTGTTGTGCTCCTTACAGTATGCAGCATCTTTACAAATCGCTGCTTACAGTCTGGCCCCCAAGGGGTTAAGGGAGGATGTATTGCATCCCCCTTAACCCCTTGGGGGCCAGACTGATGTCAGACTGCACCCATCCCAGCAAGGAAGGGGTTAAGTGACCCCGCTTCCTTGCTGGGAGGTGTGCAGTGCTGGGGAGGGGGTGGGGAGAGCTCTATACTCACCCCGATGTTGTCTCTTCGCTGGTCCGCAGCACAATGAAGTCACTGTGCTGCGGACCCGCTAATTATACGTGCACTCAGCCGATCAGCCAATCAGCTGAGCGCACATATAATTCTGAATGTTTCTTCTAATAATGCTATTGTGATAACATAATTAGAAGAAACATTTGATGTTTTAATTAAAGTAAAGTGATGATTAGTACAGAATGCTCTATTGCCGGCAATATGAATTAACGGCTTATGGAGCTTCCTGTACTAATTAATATTTAATTAATAAAACACATTTTCGTTGAAATAAAATCAGTTTCGTTGTTCAATAATTTAATTTAAACGAATCCATCATTGTGCAATTAAATATACTGTCAAAAAATAAATATATATATAAATATACATTTATTTATATATATATATTTATTTTAACAGTATATTTAATTGCAAAATGATGGAATCGTTTAAATTTAATTATTGAACAATGAAAGGGACTTTATTACAACGAAAATGTGTTTTATTAATTCAATATATTAACCATGAGAGGCATCGGCATTACTGCAGAGGATCGCAAACCCCGTTATTAGCAATTCATGTAAACTGTGTTCCCTGCTTTCCCAGATGCATCCAGAGGTGTTTGCATCACTTTCTTAAGATTTTATTTGTTATTTTTAGTTGAACCAGATTTCCAAGTAAATGACCGTATGTTTTCAGCCGCATGTCTATTTTTTCCCCGTAGTTTCATCCTCACATTTACAGCCGCATAAAAAATACAGCTGCACACATACATAGTGTGAACATAGCCTAAGGCTGTAACACCTGTAATATTGAGAGGTTTGCAGCGACGTAGGCTCTACTATCCAGTCTTGCCAGAGAGCAGATGTTGCATGAGAAGCAGCCTTTGGTTTGGGATGGTCCTTTGCATACACCTCTGAATCAGCACAACACCTGAGGGAGTTCATGCCTCCTGCACACGAGTATAAACACAGTCATGGAAATGATCTTGTTCTGAATGTATGGATGGCTGAGTTTGTAAAGATTCAAATCTACCTTGGAGCACATGTTTATGGGGGAGGGGAGACACACTCACCTGTTTTAACCCCGTGTGATGTTGCAAAATTTGCACAAATGCACTATTATACAAAATGTAAGATATTTTTTTTGTCACTAAATTATTTTCAATTATTTTTTATTGTAATTAGACTGATATATTGTTTCACCACAGAGTACAGTGGTGTCTTGGATTACGAGCATAATTCGTTCCAGGACCGTGCTTGTAATCCAAATCACTCTTAAACCAAAGTAAATTTTCCCATAAGAAATCACTGAAATGCAGAAAATTGGTTCCCCACCCCAAAAATAATGTTTTTTTTAATATTCTGAATAACATGTAAAACAAACGAAACAAACATTTAGAAACAGCTGAATATGTGATATTATAAGTTACTGTACAGTATAGCAATCAGTATGTGGAGTATAATGTATAGTAAGGGCATAAACCTGAAAAAACAGCAGCAGTTTGTAGATACAGGATGGAGCTGCAGATCCCTATAATGCAGTAGTGTAGTACAACAGGCTAGAATATAGAAGCAGGGCTGCTGTCAGAGGACTGTGTGGTCACATGACAGTGGTGGGGAAGGGGTATGTGTTCAGCATGGACCAATCAGGAAGTGAGTATCACAGAGCTGTGCAGGAGGTCAGTGAAAGAAACTTTTCTATACAGCAGTGTGAATGGCTGAGTGTAAGGGCAGGCACATTATAGCAGCAGTGTGTATAGCTGAGTGTGAGTGCAGGCACATTATAGTAGCAGTTTGTATAGCTGAGTGTAAGTGGAGGCACATTATAGCAGCAGTGTGTATAGCTGTATGTAAGAGAAGGCACATTAAAAAAGCAGTGGAAAGGATGGAAAATTGGGGCATATATGGGCACATAAATACAGCACTCTCTGTCTGGGGAGAGAGGGGTTATAGCTATGGAGAGATTACCCAAACACAGCAGCTACAGCAGCACAGGTAAAAAATAGGAAAAATAAAGATGTAGTGCACGCCTCACCAAACCGGACCCAGGTTTGTATAAATCCAAAAACTACCGCAGCAGACAGCACTTCAAGTCAGTGGAGTGTTTATTCACCGGAGTGCAATGTTTCGGCTCAACAATAGCAGCCTTTCTCAAGCTTGAGAACAGCTGCTATTGTTGAGCCGAAACGTTGCACTCCGGTGAATAAACACTCCACTGACTTGAAGTGCTGCCTGCTGCGGTATTTTATGGAAAGATTAGCTCCACAGTCCTGTCCCCTGAAGCAAGCCCCAGCCTGAAGAGGATCTGCTATGATTTCTAAGGTGAGGGAGACTTCCTGGGTCAGAGTACAGTGCTGTAGACCCCGCTAAGCAGACCTTGCCCCTCCCCCCCTCCCACCCAGTACAGGGATCTCTTAAACCAAAGCAATGCTCTTAAACCAAGTTACAATTTTGAAAAACTGTGAGCTCTTCTTGCAAAACGCTCTTAAACCAAGTTACTCTTAAACCAAGGTACCACTGTATTTCAGTCGCTGTCGAGTAGTCCACACATGGTGTAATTGCCACATCAAATACAGTAGCAGCCAGGTGGTTGAAATTTAAGGTCCATTCACATGTACAGGTTCTGCAGCAGATCTGATGTTGCAGATTTTATGCTGTGTTCCATTATTTAGTAACATTGATATCTGCAGCATTAAATCTGTAGATACATTAAGGGTGTAGTAAACAAGCGCACATCGGCCTTATTTACTGAGCCTATTGCACGGCTCTAGTATCGTGCAGCAAGGGCTGCTTGGAGATTGTTAGCCATGTCAATGCAGCCCTTGCTTTAAAAGTGTCAAAAAATCTCTTAACCAATCACTGGCCACGGTACTGACCTGTCCCGGAGGGTAATGGGCTGAGCAGCTTGTTACTTCAGAGAGTGGCTGTGGAAAGAAGACAGAAAGACACTGGGGAGTGTGGAGAGGTAATGACTTTATTATTTTCTTTACAGATTCATCAGCCACTATTACACGTAGCAATGTGTACATGGCGGCCGATGATTTTAGGTCAGGACCAAAAGACACGATCAGCTGATGATTGTTGGCATCGACTGATTATTGTCTCTATACACAAAGTGATAATCAGCCCAATCAGCCTGATTTCCATGTAATAGGGCCCCAATAGTGTTCAAACAATGGCCTATGTTCTCACACTGTGTGAACATGGCCTAAGGGAGTATTCACACATTTCATAATTACACAAAAACACGGAAAAATGCAACAGCTCACAGCAATTGTAAGATACAGACCCACTACAGACATGAAAATAGTTAAAAGCAGCCCCCCCAACGGCTAAAAAAAAATTCCCACAAAATCATTTAAAAAATAATGAGGCTCTTGGTTACCATTTGCAAACAGTGTAAACCACCCCACCACATTAAGGTGGCCTCATGCTCGGGGCCGACCCTACACTGTACTATGGCCTCTCCATGGCATGTAATACCCCTATGCTCTGGGCATGCAAGATCCATCTTATACCGGCAAAAGTAATTACACCAACTGGGTGGGATGGGTGGAGTGCAAGACCAAGTAGAGGCAGCCACTCCCCCCACCCGGGACACAGAAAAAAAGACAAATAGCAAACAAATTGCAAACACACAAAAACACATAAAAATGCAACAGCTCACCGCAATGGCAACATACAGACCCACTACAGACATGAAAATAGTTAAAAGGAGCCCCCCCAACTGCTAAAAAAAACTTCCCACAAAATCATTTCATAATTACTGTTTGTGCACGGTGATGTGCTACAGACCAGATATTAGAGCTCCCAGCATCATCATTAATTTTGATGTCAGGACCTCTAATACTGTTCAAATCTTCACCCTACTGTACTGACACGGCATGTCATAGTAAATGATGATGCCAGGAGCAGAACAGCATCCATTTAACATATATTTTCATGTTTTAGGCAAACATACATTTTACCTTTGACCAGTGACGCCATACCACTCCAAACCTGCATATCCCCCCAACCACCTCACTCCACACTGCCTTTGCATAATAGCACTGTACTGTTACTGCATAAAATCTACTATATAAAGGTCGATGTTCTCCCTCAGCATTGACAATATAGAGGTAGATCCAGCTGTATTCTGCAGACTTTTTAAGTGATACATCCAGTTTATCACAGGTGGCATCTTCTATTCTTGTGAATTTTTTGCTAATTTAATAAAGTCCGGCAACAGTTTTTTATTAAACTATTGTATTGCCCCCCAAAAGTTATACAAATCACCAATATACACTTATTACCGGAAATGCTTTTCCCTGTACTTACTTCTGCATCAAGGCTTCACTTCCTGGATAACATGGTGATGTCACTTCCTGGATAACATGGTGATGTCACGACCCGACTCCCAGAGCTGTGCGGGCTGTGGCTGCTGGAGAGGATGATGGCAGTGGGATGCTCAGTGTCCCTCCAGTGCCCTGTGTCCCTCAGTGTCCCTCTGCCATCATCCTCTCCAGCAGCCACAGCCTGCACAGCTCTGGGAGTCGGGCCGTGACATCCCCATTTTATCCAGGAAGTGAAGCCTTGATACAGTAGTAAGTGCAGGGAAAAAAGCATTTTATAGGCATTTCCCACAGTAAGTGTATATTGGTGATTTTTGTAACTTTTTGGGGGCAATACAATAGTGTATTAAAATTTTTTGCCAGACTTCTCCACTCACTCTGTGGCTGGGCAACACACTGATTGGCTGGGTGGGAGAGCTGGAAGCCGGGACCCTGTGCAGCAAGGAGACAGGTAATGTATACACACAGCAGGAGCCGAGCGGGAGCCGATTAAGGGGTTAAGGGGTCGGCGGAATTACATATTCACAGTGGTCTTTCAGACTGCTGCGAGTATGTATGCACAGCGACCTGCCCGGACCTTACCTCATAGCGGATCTCGCTGCAAAACTCGCAGAGAGATTTCCACTGCGAGTCGTCCTGTGTGAAGGTGGTGTCATTGTGGATCTCACCCCTGTACACAGTAGTTAAAGGGGATATCCAGTGCTACAAAAACATGGCCACGTTCTTCCAGAGACAGCTCCACTCTTGTCTCCAGCTGGGGGGGGGGGGGTTGCTGCTCAGTTTCATTAAAGGGGTGCTCTAGGCCAGCTGTATAATCCGTATCTGGCTAGGGAGAGGACGGAAGTAGAAGGCTCCAGGGACTTACCTCCCCGGTTCCAGCGCCGGCTCCCGGATCGCGCCACCCCGTCCCCCCGTCCCGCGGCCGCTTTCTGGACTGAGCTGCGGCTTGAGACGTAACGTCTCAGGTCAGCTCAGCCATTCAGCGGCCAAGGTGGGACTCCTTTACGACCACTGAATGGCTGAGCTGCCTTGAGACGTCACGTCTCAAGCCGCAGCTCAGTCCAGGAAGAGGCCACGGCATGGGAGTACAGGGCGACGCGATAGGGAGCCGGTGCTGGAACTGGGGAGGTAAGTCACCAGAGCCTTTTATTTCCACCCCCTCCCCGGCCAGAAACATTTTTTTTTTTTTTTTTAATAAAATGGTCAATGAGGGGTGTGGGGTGTTTTTATTTGAATAAAAAAAAATTTCACTTGTGTATTGTCTTTATTTCTTTACTTTATAGACTTAGTAGTGGAAGCTGTCTAATAGATGGAATCCATTACTAAGTCAGGGCCTAGTGTTAGCCGGTATAAAATGGCTAACACTAACCTCCCCATTATTACCCCAGTACCCAATGCCACCAGGGGTACTGGGAAGAGCCGGGTGCCAGTGGTCCCGGAGCATCAAAATTGGCGCTCCTGGACTGGGGCGGCAGCAGGCTGGTAAAATTTAGGCTGGGGAGGGCCTAATCCAATGGCTCTTCCCACCCTGGTGTTACCAGGCTGCTGTTGCTTGGTTTTTAACCTGGCTGGTTATGAAAATAGGGGGGACCCTATGCAGGTTTTTTAAAATAAATAAATAATTTAAAAAAAACGCATAGGGTCCCCCCTATTTTCATAACCAGCCAGGTTAAAAACCAAGCAACAGATCACTGCTTACAGTCTGGCCCCCAAGGGGTTAAGGGAAGATGCATTGCATCCCCCTTAACCCCTTGGGGGCCAGACTGATGTCAGACTGCACCCATACCAGCAAGGAAGGGGTTAAGTGACCCCCCTTCCTTACTGGGATGGGTGCAGTGCTGGGGAGGGGGTGGGGAGAGCTTTATACTCACCATCCGATGTCCCGATGTGTCCTCTTCGCTGGTCCGCAGCACAATGAAGTGACTGTACTGCGGACCCACTCATTATATGTGCGCTGAGCCGATCAGCCAATCAGCTGAGTGCACATATAATTCAAAATGTTTCTTCTAATAATGCTATTGTGAAAACATAATTAGAAGAAACATTTGATGTTTTAATTAAAGTAAAGTATTGATTATTACAGTTTGCTCTTTTACCGGCAATATGAATTAACGGCTTAAAGAGCTTCCTGTAATAATTAATATTTAATTAATAAAACACATTTTCGTTGTAATAAAATCAGTTTCGTTGTTCAATAATTTAATTTAAACGAATCCATCGTTGTGCAATTAAATATACTGTAAAAAAATAAATATATATTTAAATATACATTTATTTATATATATATATATTTATTTTAACAGTATATTTAATTGCACAATGATGGATTCGTTTAAATTTAATTATTGAACAACCAAAGGGACTTTATTACAACGAAAATATGTTTTATTAATTTAATATATTAACCATTAGAGGCATCGGGAATGGCATTATTGCCCATTTGCTGGCTTTTTTTTTTACACTATTTTTGCACTTTGATTTTTTCCACTTTTTTTTAATTGTAATAGCAACTGCAACTACACGAAGGTTTCCACGGCCGTGAGTTTGAGCAGTTCCAGCCGCAAACAATGGTCTTGTTCATTTGTCACGGCTCAGTATACGATGGGGCCGTAGGCTCATACATAGTGTGCACTGTGCAGCCGGAAATCCTATACTTTCCATTGTTCCCACCAACCTCAAAACTACGGGCGTATATTCGCGGTTCGCACTACGGCCGTACATATACGTAGTGCAGGGGCGTAGCTAGGGGTTCAGCCTAGGGGGGGCGAGTGAGGCTGAGTGGGCCCCCAACCAACGTTACCCATAGGGAACCCCAGCAGGTGACAAGGATTTTTTTGAATAATAAAGGGAATATTCTTCTACATTTCTTATAGTGAATAAGGATACAGAGCCGTGTAAGAGGCTTCTACATCTGGAATATAGAACCACAAAAAAAGTAAAAGGGCTTAACATTAGAAAAATATAGCTGCCTTCTTCCACAGACAGCACCACTCTTGTCCTCAGTTTGATTCTCCTGGTGGCTGCAACCTGTGGGTGACAACCATCAGCCCTGAAGTTCCAGCAATACATCTGTCTACAGCGGCAGGTATCGGAGGATTGTACTACTGTACTACAACTCCCAGCATACCCTGAGGGCTGCAGACTGTCAACCTGGAGCCCCCCTTCCTCGACCAAGTGCATGCTACTGGTATATATATATGGTATTACCAATAATACCAGTATACAAGGGGGAAATATCGCCACAACCACTACCATCACCACCATATTGTTACTGACTAAATCCTCTATACTAAATCCAATAAAACACAGTACCAGATTACAAGTAACAAATAACACCACTACTTACTGACTAATACCAGCACATACCGACTAATACCAGCACATACCGACTAATACCAGCACATACCGACTAATACCAGCACATACCGACTAATACCAGCACATACCGACTAATACCAGCACATACCGACTAATACCACCACATACCGACTAATACCAGCACATACTGACTAACACCACTGCTGCAACTGAATAATCCACTGTACACAGAGCAATATCACCTCTTCAAGTCATTTAGCAGTAGCCCCAGCTCTACACAGGTTCTATACACCATATACATTACAGTGCAGATATATTTAGTGACTCACAGGGGACGTCTTCTCTGATCAGAGTTCTTCCCTTTTCATCTTCTTCTCCATCTGCCCTGGGCCGTTATGAGAACTTCTCCGAGCCACGAATCCACAGAATCTGCCAGACATACATATTAGGCTCCACACTCTGGCACCATCCTCATCTCTCTACACACTGCACATCTGTATTGGCCCCTTTACACCCTTGTTTAGTGGGTAGGCTGACTCTTATAGATGGCTCCCCCCTGTATTGCCCCCTTATAGATGCCCCCCCTGTATTACCCCCTTATAGATGGCTACCCCTGTATCCCCCCCCCCTTATAGATGGCTCCCCTCCCCTGTATCCCCCCCTTATAGATGGCTTCCCTCCCCTGTATCCCCCCTTATAGATGGCTCCTCCTGTATTCCCCCCTTATAGATGGCTCCTCCTGTATTCCCCCCTTATAAATGGCTCCCCCCCCCTGTATCCCCCCCTTATAGATGGCTTCCCTCCCCTGTATTCCCCCCTTATAGATGGCTTCCCTCCCCTGTATTCCCCCTTATAGATGGCTCCCCCCCTGTATCCCCCCCCTTATAGATGGCTCCTCCCCTGTATCCCCCCCCTTATAGATGGCTCCCCTCCCCTGTATCCCTCCCTTATAGATGGCTCCCCCCTGTATCCCCCTTATAGATGGCTTCCCTCCCCTGTATTCCCCCTTATAGATGGCTCCCCCCCTGTATCCCCCCTTATAGATGGCTTCCCTCCCCTGTATTCCCCCCTTATAGATGGCTTCCCTCCCCTGTATTCCCCCTTATATATGGCTCCCCCCCTGTATCCCCCCCCCTTATAGATGCTCCTCCCCTGTATCCCCCCCCCTTATAGATGGCTCCCCTCCCCTGTATCCCTCCCTTATAGATGGCTCCCCCCCTGTATCCCCCCTTATAGATGGCTCCCCTCCCCTGTATCCCTCCCTTATAGATGGCTCCCCCCCTGTATCCCCCCTTATAGATGGCTTCCCTCCCCTGTATTCCCCCCTTGTAGATGGCTCCCCCCCTGTATCCCCCCTTATAGTTTGCCCCCTGCACAGCAGATTAAAAAAAACAAACACACAACTCACCTAACAAGCGCTCCCCCGTCGCTGCTGTCCTCTCTTCTGCCCCCAGCTGATGCGTCCCTCCCTGGGGGATTCCCGGGCAGCGCACACATCCGGAAGCTGAGTGTGCGCCCAGGCCGGGACTTCCGGTACAGGAAGTCCCAGCGACGTGCACTAAGGTTCCTGATACGTGCGCTCCCTGGGAATCCCCCAGGGAGCGACGCATCAGACAGGGGCAAGATTGCCTCTTGCGGCCGCAAGCAAGACCGTGCTTGCGGTCGCAAGAGAGGCATAAAGGAGGGGGTGGGCTCGGCGGTTCGGGGGGCGTGTGCGGATGCGGAGCGCAGCCTCTTGTGGCTGGAGGCATAACGCTGCCTCCGGCTACAAGAATGATTGACACAGCCAGGAGCCAATGGCTCCTGATGCTGTGTCAATCACATCCTGGCCCAGTCGGAACTGTATGCGCTCATTAGGAGTGCGAGCGCATACAGTTCCGGCCACTACTGACGTGTTAATGCTGTCTGCAAAAGCAATAGCTTTTGCAGACAGCATTAACTGTCTAAGACCTCAGTGGGCCCCTGTCTGAGTGGGCCCGGGGGCGACCGCCCCCCTTGCCCCCCACCAAATTTTGCTACTGACGTAGTGTGAACATAGCCTAAGGGTGGGTTCACACTACGGAATTCTTGCGGATAAACTCAGCGGAATTCCGTTGTGTGTCCGCGCACCTTTCCGCCGGCTCCATAGACACCATTCTATGGGCCGGCGTATTCCGCTATCCGCCGAAAGAAGTGACATGTCAGTTCTTTCGGCGGATAGCGGAATACGCCGGCCCATAGAATGGTGTCTATGGAGCCGGCGGAAAGGCATGCGGACGTGCCCGCGGACATACTGCAGAATTCCGCTGAGTTTATCCGCGAGAATTCTGTAGTGTGAACCCACCCTTATCCAGTGCACAGTACCCCCAAACTATAATTGTAAACTTTTTGTAACCGCTAGTTTAACAGTTCAAATTGCAATTTATAGCCATGATTACCATGAAAAGGCAGCAAACACCATGGTTGTACCAACCTATCTGAATATACCCTCAAGAAAAACATAAAGCTTCTAGTAATATATTGATACAACTATGTCTTCTCACTTACCTACGTGTTTTGACTCATTATCAGTAAAGCACAAAGGCAGTTCATGTTTCTGTGAAGTCTATGAAAAAACATTTACAGAAGTTAAAACAAAAGGTGAGAACATGACCTCCTTTACAAGACATGTAATCTATATGTGTAAGAGGAAATAGTCAGTAGCAGATTGGTGCCCCTTGGCTGCATACTGACAGCTGTCTTGCAGGGGTACCGAATTTAATAATTTGTAAAGACAACGATAAAGGAGAAACATATTTCATGTGCTTCAGATGGCAGCTGTTTTCCTGCATTGTCCATCTGACTATAGGATGGTACTGTCCAGAGAAATAAGAGCATAACATAATTGCCATCGCTCTACTGCTATTGACTGAGGCACTGCAAGTCATCGATGACACTTTAATTGTACCTCCCAACCACCCCGCATCTGGCGGGACATTCCAAGTTTTAGGGTGATGTCCCGTTGTCTCAACTTAGCCTCCATATGCCTTGCTCATGCCACGCTGCTGTCAGCACCAGATGCAGTCACTCTGCTATAAGTGGTCCTTTAAAGCGTAACTGTCATTTAAATGTCATTTATCAGAAATTAGGGATGGTCCGGACCTGCCAAGGTTCCAGAGATTCCCGCTGTCTGCCCACTCCATGGAGAGGGTGGATACAGCGGGAGGACCGCCTGGAAAACTGGGATACAGCCATAGCCATAGGCTATATCACAGTTTTCCAGGCGGTCCTCCCACTGTATCCACCCGCTGCACGGAGCGGGCAGACAGCAGGAATCTGATGCCGAGCGTTCGGGTTCATAATATGAACCCGAACCTCGGCAGGTTCGGACTATGCTTATCAGAAATCTAAGTGATTTTAAGAAACTCTGTAATAGGTTTTGTTAAGCAAAAGAGTTTCCTTCTGTGCTCAAAAACATGTGTGTTTTTTCTCCCCTTCCCACACACACACACACACACACACACTTCAAAAGAGCACATCATCCTGCCATCTTATCTTACCACATTCCAAGATCTGCACTGACCTTTCTGACCTGTGAATCCAGCGTTTTATGTGCCCAGACAGTCTCCAAACTCTATTGCCTCTTCTTTGCTCTTCCTGCTCACTCATCCCCTCGACTCCACTCCCCTACATAGGTTATAATGGACTCTTTGCCACAGCTTTGCCTGATAATGAACATATAAGAAGTGAGGGGGAGGCTGCAAAACAGCTTTTGGAGTACAGAAAGAGGCATTTTTGTCTGATAAAACCAATTACAGAGTTTCTTAAAATCGGTTGCATTATTAATTTCTGCAAAAAAAAAAAAAATTAAATGACAATTACACTTTAACTGTCAGCGCTCCTGATGAGTGCCCCCAGTTAGATGCAGCACTGAGTGTTTCTGACAGAGCAAGGAGTCTTCAGCCTTCTTGAGCACAGAGCAGGAAGAGAAGAAGCCAGACATGTGCTGAGTAGGTGAGTATGTGATTGTTTTTTTTACAGGGAGATGCCTACATAGGAGGAGGCCTAACTAACAGGGGGATGCCTACATGAGGGGCACTAACTAAAAGTGGGAATGCCTACATAGGGAGAGAGGAGCTAAACAACTGGGAGATGCTTACATGGAGGGCATAACTATCAGAGAAGATGCCAATATAGGGGGACCAAATACCAGGGGAAACGACTACTTAGGGAGGTGCCGAGTTACAGGGGAATGCCTACATAGGGGCATGGGGGCTAAGTAAGAGGGGGATGCCTACTTGGGGGTGTTAACTAAAACTGGGAATGCCTACACAGGGAGAGAGGAGCTAAACAACTGGGGGATGCTTAAATGGAGGGCATATCTACCAGGGCATAGTTGCCAACAGTCTCAGTTTTGCCGGGACTGTCCCGATTCTGAGGAGACACGTCTCGGCATGTCCCGCTCGGCCAATTAGTGTTCTGCCCCGCCGCAGCGCAGATTGGCTGAGCGGGACATGAAGACACCGAAGCAAGCCGGAGCGAGGACCAGGTGATGTATAGGCTCTGGCAGCGGGGGGTTAACGGGGCGGGCTGGAGACAAACTCGCAGCGAGATGTGTATCCAGCTGCGAGTTTGTCTGCCCATAGAGTTTACTGTACACTGATCTGTGTGAACGTACCTTTAAGGGGGGTTTCAGGATTTGAAATTGCACAACTGCTTTATTACAAAAACAGCACCCCACCTGTCCCCAGGTAATGTGTGGTATTACAATTCAACTCCATTCACTCCAATGGAACTGAGCTACAAAACCACACCCAAAATTAGTAGTTGTGCCCTTTCTTGAAGAAAGTAGCCCTGTTTTTCTTAGCCTGGAGAACCCATTAAAGGCCAAAATTAGCCTGGTCCTTACACGGTTAAATTCAGTCACTGTAGATTTACCAACCACATCTGCTGGAAGTTTGTTCCAAACATCTACTACTTCATCAATTAAATAATATTTTCTGATAGTGCTTCTGATTACTTCCTTGCCCCCACCTCCGCCCCACAACTAACTTCAGATTCGCCAGCTGCAGGTAGCGCCTATGTTCAGACCGGGGTCCTCTAAGCACCCCCCCTCCAGCGACACCATGACATACCAGATATGTCCTGGGAAGCTAAGGGGTTAAACATGAGGAGGACAAAACAAAAGTGCAAAAATGAAAGTGGCTCAGGGGGTAAGAGGTTAAGCAAGTAAATTATTTTATATGTCACCTCCTCAAAAACATCTCATTTAGCCATTTTAGTTGCACATGAGAGAAATTTGCCAAGTAGCTAAGGCAGGACTGGGCATAACCCAGTTAGTAGGTTGCCATGGCACTGTTTGTCGTTCCCTGCCCTCCATGGAATTTGCGAACTGATGCTTCCATCAGGTGCTAAATGGATGAAGCTGCATTCAGTCACTGACTACTACTATCAGGAAAGGAAGCACACAGTGGCTGTCATACAATTGCAGGGCTGTGTGCTGCTCCTGCAGGTTATACTGTGGACCTGGCCCTACAATGTGTTGTTGCTGTCTCCAAATGTTTGCAGTTGTTTGTTTGTTTGTTTTTTTATACATTAAGGGTGCGTTCACACCTACAGGATCTGCAGCAGATCTGCAGCAGATTTGATGCTGTGTTCAGTTATTTAAATGAAATCTGCTGCAGAAAATCAGCTGCAGATCCTGTAGGTGTGAACGCACCATAAAAATGTAATCTTTTTTTTTCTTAATGGCTCTTTGACTGTAAAATAAATAAGCGAAAATGTATACAAAAGAGTCACTATATATTAGATACATAAATGAATTGTCAACTAGGCTCCACTGACAGCTAGCAAAGCCTTAACATATCTTCTGAAGAGGCAATATGAATTGTGTCTGTACATGCAAAGTTACTATTATTGTACTGAGGTGCATCAATGGTCAAGTATGTACATACTCACATATAGGTTTTATTTGTGCACCAAGTTCATTCTCCAATTATCATTTGTTTACTGTACAAACAAATGAATTTCATACGTGTAACATTTGCATCACTCTAAACCCCTGAGAAAGTAAAGGGAAATACCCATGAGAGATATTCAGTGTACTGAAATTGAGTTGCTAGGCATTAAACAGCACCTGTCATGTGAAAACAGTGGAGGCTGCCATTTTGGGAACAAAATCTGAATTTATGAAAATTAGTATTGGCCAATAGAGGTGCTTGACTGTAGTTAATATATGATTCACACACTTTGTAATTCATGAGGGTAAATTCCGTCGCTTGTACCCGCTCACGCCTGCAGGCGTCTCCGTTTGTGCCATAGACACCATTCTATGGCCGGGCGGATTCCGCTTTCCGCCGAAAGAATTGACATGCCACTTCTTCGGTGGAATGAAAAATCTTTCCATGCATAGAATGGTGTTTATGGCACAGGCGGAGATGCCTGAAGGCGTGAGCGGGTACAAGTGACAAAATCCACCGGAATTTAGCCGCTCTGAACCCACCCTGAAGATCTTGATAACAGGCAGGGTACAACCTCTGGAACTGCAATCACTTTATTGAAACTAGAAATGTAGCCCCTTGCAGTAAATAGGGTCTCTGTTCTGGCCTCAGAAAGCATAACCACAGTTGAAATCACCTAATCCGGGTCTCCCTCCACCAATGCAGAAAAACCTTAGCTGCAGACTAAGGCTATGTTCCCACTACAGGAAAGTATCAGGGAAGTTGTCTTATTTGTATAGTAGCAGCTACCAATTATACTGGTACTATACAAATAATGTTATGAATGTTTAGGCTCCGGTATGAAGTAAGTGGGTAACCTCCTGATGCGTTTTTAATTATGTGTTGTAATATTAAATAAAGAAAGTCTTTTATTATTCAAATCATGCCTGGTTGTTTTTGGTGTACAACTAACATAGTCCATGGGTGCATTCACACACAACGGAATGGATTCATATATATCATTATGATGCCTGGAAACACCGGAAGTGTTTAAATCTTTGTTGTACTGTACTGACACAGCTGCCAAACTGAATGCTGGGTGAATGTCTGGAGACTCTTTATGTAAAACTAGGGACAACTGACTGACCATGGCATCCTTGGCTACTTCATCTGGTAAGGTTACAACGGTCATGTGACTTTCCACAATGTCCGGATCATTTCTGGTTTTCCCAGTTTTCAGCGATTTCAACTAAAAGCAGATGCACTGACCAATTTTAGCTGCATAATTGAGAACCAATATTTCCAAAAAATGTCAACCCAAGATTTACAGACTGAAAGGGCTGTCACCTTCACTACTGAAATCTGACTGCTTTGTAACTCAGGATCTATGAGCGATGCTGCTTCAGCGTCACTGACCTCAAAGGTACCACCAGGGCCGATTCTGGGGTTTCTGCCGCCTGAGGCAAACCTCAGGCGGCCGCCCCGAGTGATGGCCGGCAAGCCCCCCCCTCCCCCGCATACAAACGGCTCACCTGTCCCACGCCGCAGACGGCCCGCGCTCTCCGCTGTCTCCACATCCCGTCAGGTCCTGCAACGTCACCCTGCAGCTGTCACGGACCTCCAGGCTGTGGTGAGTAAGTGGGGTGATCGGGTCGCGCGGAGCGCGTCCCCCACCGACCCCGGGCACTCACCACAGCCTGGAGGTCCGTGACAGCTGCCGGGTGACATCGCGGGACCTGACGGGATGTGGAGAGCGCGGGCGACGGGACAGGTGAGCGGCGGCTGTCATTTTTGTTAAGTGATACTTAACAAAAATGACAGCATGGGGGACATAGTGCCGCCCCCCTGCCGGACCGCAAAATCTGCCGCCTGAGGCGGAAGGCTCATTCCGCCTCATGGCAGAAGCGGGCCTGGGTACCACCTTCTAAATATCAGGTAAAACACCAAGGATGGTTTGGTATGGATTCTAAATTCATAGGATAATGTTACGATACCCCGCACAAGTGCTGCTAAATCTACACTGTGCATGTGTATAAAGTAAGCAAGAGGCGGCAGCACTCATACAAGCATAATGTAATCACTTTCATGCTGCCTGAACCACAAATCAGGGGGCCCCTGGCAGGCTCCCCATGCCACAATGGCATTGATTGATAGATGTATTCTTTTGCCAAAACAGAGAGAAATCTATCAATCAAGCCATGTGGGGTGGGGAGAAGCTGCCAGGAACCACCCAGGTGACTTATGGTTCAGCAACATAAGAGTGATGACATGTTCTCTTTAACCAGTTGAGGGTGACCCCCCCCCCCCATACAATAATGTTCCCACCAGACAATCAGGTCTTTTTTAAGCATAATCAAAGTGTTATCAGTGACAGTATTTATACAGAAGTGAGACATTCCACAAAATGGTAATTGCACACAGGTGCCCACAACCAACATAAAGTGACATATACAACTTAAAATGTAAACAAATCCTCTATTCAAAGTGTATTGCATTCAACAGGATAAAATATAGTGCTAAACAGTGTAACCAGTGAAGAGCTATTACTCAGTGTACTGTACATAGGTAACCTTCGTAGCATCAAGGTGTGTAGCATCATCTGCCCCCCCTTCCCCGGCATTGCAGAACATGTAATTTCACAGCAGACTATTGCATCAGTAAAGTTGCAGCACCTACTGTATTCACTTCCTGTTTGTGTAACATCATTCATGACGAGACAGAATACTGTAAACACACCACATGCATCTCTACATGTATCAGTAAAGATATGTATCTGTGTGTATGACAGGCAGACAGTCCAGGTGCCAACTTTCACATTAGACTGCCCTAAACTGATTGAGAGAAGTAGGACTTTCATCAATACATGCATGGCATTTCTTAAGTTGATTGAACCAGGAAGAGAAAGATAAAGAAGTCACAAAGTCATACTATGTACAGATCCAGTATCCCGTGACTAACGCTTTTCTCAGACACAGATTTTGCACAGTGTTTTTCCTGCTAGCAGTTTTTCCTATATTTGTTAATTTTTCAGGCGTTTTCTCATTTTAGTATAGACTACTATAGGTGTTTTTTCCTCTGGAATTTTACCACCTGTGTTTTTTAACAGTCCAAGTCATGTGATTTCTGACATTTTTACCCCCTATAGAAGTCTATGGGGGGAAAACACCAAAATGTGTGTGGAAAACCACTGGATGCAGGCCATGCTGCGATTTAAAAAAATTGCAAATGCACTGAAAAAAAATGCCCTGAAAAAAAAGTCATAACAAGGATTTTGCATTTTACATTTACCCATTGACTCTCACCTTTTAGTTTTAGTGGCCCTTAATGGACTTATCCCAATATTAAAAGTTATCAGCTATCCACATGATAGGGAATAACTAACATATCAGTGGTGGTCCAACTGCTATCAAAGAGTGAATGGAGCTAAGTGTTCATACGTATGGAATAATCAGGAGAGGTGGCTGTCAGTGGAATGAGCATTCAGCTGACATGTGTATAGCTACATTAAATGTGAATATCACAAAACATTGTGCTGCGAGAATGTACCTACAAACATAACCTGCAAAATAGTAACTTGCCATCCACTATAAAGACCATAGAAAGACCCCTTAATCATTGTTCTCTTTTCACCAATGCAGACTAAGGCTACACTAAGATGTTCTGTAGACCTATTGATTGATTTTTAACTATTGAGTGACAGCTGCTATCCAAGAGATGCATGCAACCTAATGGAGCACATTTACTAATACTGTCTAATACCAATATGTGTAACCTTAGACTAGGCATTCTAAGGAAGTAATCAATTTATCACAATGGTATAATACAATTATTTAGACCAAAAATATGAGGCAATGTTGCATTTTGATTTACCTAAACTGTCTGATTTTTAGAGCAAATTCGAATGCAAATTCAGATTAAAGATCCAAAGTATCTCCGCTCAAATTGGTGTTAAATCACTATCTGACTAGGCTTGGGACATTGAAATTAATAGGCCTTGCACCGATTCATGCAGAGATAGGTTGGCATGTATTTTATTCACCGATGTATTTCAGACTCACAAATCGTGGTGTGAACCCTGTCTTATGGTTTACACGCAGCAATTATCGTTTAAAAATTCGCGATAGAGATCGAAATTTAGTGGTTGTCTGCCGATGTAAGTACAGCTAACCATCAAACAAGTGATAAATCGTTAATCGTGGTCTTTAACATGTCCTAAAAACATCACTGGTCATTCGCTGATATTTTGCGGATCAAACAGTCACTCGCACATTCACCCTGGTTTGTGGTGTGGCCTTAAAGCAATGAACAATACGAAATTAATCGAAATAACACATTTTTGGAGCAATTTATCTCATTGTGTAAACGACAATCGTTTCACAAACAATGACAAAACAATCTTTAAATTATTTATTTGCCTTTGTAAAAGGATCATGAATCAACAAAAATTGATTTGGGAAAAGATATATCACTGCCATCTTAAAGGTGAAGTCCAGCGATATAAAAAAAATTTAAATGGCAGGGCACGAGGGGTAACATAATCGTGACATCATCAAAACTCGGGGGAAAATGCCTTCCGGCAGGGGTCCTGTAGCTTGTCACATGGTGTATCATGGTACGGGGAGAGGTAAGCAATGATTGATTATTATGTTTCACCCTACCTGTGACGGCAGACGATTTTTTAAAATCGCCTGACTTTTCCTTTAACTATATAGTCACTTGCTAGAATGCTAGAGAGTATTATCTATGCTCTTTTGAGTTCTATAATAACTATAATCCCATAGCAATTCATATCCCACCTAATATTTGTAATATTCCTCTTGTAATAAAAACAAAAAAAGTGCTAGCATAAGTGATGTATCCAATGTATCTTTACTTTTATTCATACATCTTATGGATCACTATCATATTGTTACAATGTTGCAGTACTTTATGCCTGTATGGCAGATCTAGTATGTCTTCCACATAGGCTATCTTCTGAAGGTATATGTGTGGATAAGAAATAAATACTATGCTTTGCTGGCTCCATTGGTAACCTGTTACTTCCTCTTGTGTCATAACAAGGGTTAAGAACAATACTGCAGTGTCCATGTTTCCCTGACCTCTTTTCCCAGCTTGTAGGATTATCCATGTCAGCTGGGCTGTGATCTAGAAACCTAAAACAGGAGCAGCCTTGCAGAGGGACTCTAGGATAGTGATTGCACTATGAGGGGGTTGGGAAGACTTGGTCGTAATCCCAGGTTGCTGGCTTTTAGCAATATGATCCTAGCGCTGGCAGACCTTGCAAAAACTGGTCAAACTGGTTTTATTATCCCACATCCCAAATTCCCTTCTGGACACATTT
The DNA here is from genome assembly GCF_027789765.1 of Dendropsophus ebraccatus. Classification (NCBI taxonomy): domain Eukaryota; kingdom Metazoa; phylum Chordata; class Amphibia; order Anura; family Hylidae; genus Dendropsophus; species Dendropsophus ebraccatus. The sequence goes on from NC_091454.1 coordinate 135,236,877, forward strand.
TGTCTGCAAGGCTCTGGATGAAAGAATCAGAAATGAGATTTCTTGTGTTTGATTCTGCCTAGAAGGTGAATATGATTCTATGATTGCCAGTCGTTTCTATGGTTCTATATTTTGGTAGAACAATGTATCTTATGCTTGTGGAATTATTGTCTTATTAATATGTTGGGCAGTGAATAAACTTGCATATAATAAGGAAAATGCAGTACATGGAAGTGGAAGCAATGTCTTGTGCAATGGATGCTTCTGATGTGTCGTGTTAATGATATCCTCCGGTTGCTATAAGCTCAGCTGTTCCAAACATGCTTGTGTCACACCCTAGGGATGTATCTTGTGAAACATCACCAGAAGATTATATCAACTATACAGGTGCAGGATCTGTTTCCGCCATAGTGTCATCTACAACCTGGATACGTATTGCTAGGGGATGGCTATGGAATCCTTGTCAAATACAAAAGGAGCAGCTTTATTTCTTCAGTTATCTATCAGACCCTACATTTAAAAAATAAAATGATCATACAGTATATCAGAATGTTAATCTTTTTTGTTGTTGTTGTTGTCCTTTAGCACAGCTGTCACTTTCAGGCCAAATCACGCCCGTTATTTTATAATGATGGTCACAATTGTATATTACAAAATAACGGCTGTTACTTGCCCTCAAATGCCAAATGTCCTAAGAGATGGCCATAAAAAGGCCAAAAAAAGGACAGTGTGTGAACATAGAGTTATTTTTTATGTATTGCCAAGCTGCCAAATATGTACATAATTATACCTTTCATTTTAAAGAAATTATTGAATTGAAGTAATAATTGATTTTTTAAAGTATAATTTGAGCAAAAATGTTACAACATTCATTCGGCTTCTTCTTTTTTTTTTTTGTAAGATATGTCTATAAGTAAAACATGGAGAAATGGAAAACTACTACCACCTCTGATTCTCTGATGGAAGCAGAAAAAGTGTACAATGGGAAAAATCTTAGTGACTTTGACAAAAGTGGGGTGTTCCCATTTTGTAGTTTTTAGTACCTACCAAAAGTAGTCCAACTGGTCCCTCTAATGAATCAGTCATGGGTTGCAAAGGCTTGCCTGTCTAGTGCAATCTGCAGAAATAGTCCAGAAATGGTTTGAGAGACATAATGAAGAGTTCATAGTGTTAGCCTTTCCCAGACCTCGATCCGATTAATCATCTATGGGATGTTTTGGACTAACAAGTTTGATCCATGGAAGCATTACCATACAACAACTCTAGCATCTGTCACCTGGCATCTCCTTCAAATGCACTATACAATTAGTGACAAAAGTTATTGCTATTTTTCCTAGGTTAAAGTGTACCAGTCATTATAAAAAAAAATTGGACATATCATAGAGTTGTATCAAAAGTTTTGATCGATGCAGGTCTGAGTGTTCAAACCACTAAGCATGGTCCTCTCCCGGCTTTGTGTCATGTGAATTAGGCTTATAGTGTAAGTCAATGGTCTGATTCTTTTTTTCTGACACAAAGTAAAGAGCAGATATTCCATGGTTATATTTGACCATTTCTAATTAAATGTTGCATATAAATAGACATGCAACTGACTATAAAGTTGCAAACATCCATCAGTGAGAGAAGTGTGCGGTTTACACACAGTGGCTGCTACACTGTGAGGCTATGCTGTGCTGGGAGGTTGCCTGTAGTCTCAGGGCAGTCTCGCAACACAGCACATCCTTACAGTTTGGAAGCTGTTCCTACTCTGGAAAATCTGCTGCTGTATTTTTATGCACACCTATAGACATTTATGGGGGGGTCACCCATTTTTTTTATTATTTTATTTCAAAAGGATTTTTATTAACTTGAGTTTATCTGAACCCAAATGCTCTGCATTTGCCTACTATGGGTGCGTGCACACTACCACATCCGCGCGTATGACCCGCAGCGGATTCCGTCACTCTTACCCGCACGCATCGGCGCTTATCTCCGCCCGTGCACTATTCTATGCACGGGCGGATTCCGCATTCCACCAGAAGAACTGACGTGAATTCTTTCGGCGGAATGTGGAATCTGCCCATGTACAGAATAGTGTCTATGGCATGGGCAGAGATGCGCGCCACCGCGTGCGGGTACGAGCAACGGAATCACGGGTCATATGTGCGGATTCCGTAGTGTGCACGCACCCTAATAGAGTATCCATATTTTTCAGGATTTCCTAGGGCTGGATCCAACATCTCCAGCCACCAGGAGTCAAATTCCAAACATTTGGCAAGTTTGCTCATCACTAATAAACATAAGTGAAATATAGTATAAAAGCCAGGTGGAGAAGTTCCAGGAAGTATTTTGGTGTTGGTGGTCTCAAATTTGTCAAGGTATTAATAGAGAGGAGGATAAGAAGACTTTCAAAATGAAGGTTGACTTGTAGACATTTCAACCAAAAATTTACAGTAGATACTAACTTAGGAAAAAAGGAAAGGGATTGGGTGTGTTAGTGAGAAGCATGGATCCAAGCACCAGTAGGAAAGGAGGTGGGAGAGCCAAAGATAAAGTAATTTTAAGTTAGACTATCATTTCCTAGGCCAGCACAAGGCAGGATGGGCTTACTGGGGCAGGCAACCTCCAGGTTGCTACTGCTATCTGAACTTGCTTGCAGAGGAGGCCAAGGTGTCATGTCTCACTCAGAGAAGTTCCGGACCAGATCATCCAAAGCTGGGAAATTGGAGGATGTAGACAAAGGCCTTGAGGAGAACAAGAATGCTGTCCATAGACAAAATAGAATGGGAATGCGCCAGTGGATCCCGAGCCCAGATAGTTGTAGAATTCTGCCCAGGGTAGTAGACTAGACCTGTTGTCTTGACATGCTGGGACGAAGTGGCAGAGGTAATTTCCCAAGACCTGGTTGACCCTCTTGACTTGACCATTGGTCTGGGGATGGTGGGCCAAAATTTCTAAATGAATTGTCCAAGACAATATGAAGTAGAAGTCCATAGAAGCAAAAGATGTGCTGAAAGAAAACACTGGCAAGGTATAGGGCAGAAGGCACACCAGGTAACAGTATAAAATGTGGCATCTTGGACAACCGATCAGTTACAACCCAAATAACAAACAGTATTACCCCCAGAAGAAGGAAGATTTGTGATGAAGTCCATAGCAATATGACCCCATGGACTGTCTGGAATGGGCAAGAGTTGGAGCAAGCTAGCATGTTTGAGACGGGAGGACTTGTTATAGGCACAGGTGCTACAGGAGTTGACATAGTCTTTCACGTCTTTGACAGGACTTGTTCACCAATAGTGTTTAATTGACCGTTTTTGCGTACCCCAGGATCAGGGCCGGCGTCAGCACCCGGCATACTCGGGCAAGTGCCGGGGCCCACGGCCGCTCAAGGGGCCCCCGACACTTGCCCGAGCAGTGAGCCAGACGCCCGCCGCATTACCGACCCCCCAGACACCCGGGGGGGCGGGTGCTGCCGACCCCAAGTCCGGGGGAGGGCTGGAGGGGCTGGGGAAGGACCTGCCATGTTTGCTACACTGGGGAAGGACCTGTGGTGACGTCATAAGGGGGCGGGGCTGATAACGGGAGAGGATGCAGGTGGATGAAGGACCTGTGATCATTGTCATGTGACATGAGGGGGCGGGGCTCACTTATTCCTTCCTTCTGTGCTGTGAGTTTTAGTACTCTTCTTATATCTCCCTCTGTAATGGCCTCTGATCTCCCATAATAACAGGCTGTCCATGCTGTGAGTTGTAGTACTCCTCTTATATCTCCTCCTGTAATGGTCTCTAATCTCCCATAATAACAGGCTGTCCATGCTGGGAGTTGTAGTACTCCTCTTATATCTCCTCCTGTGATGTCCTCTGATCTCCCATAATAACAGGCTGTCCATGCTGGGAGTTGTAGTACTCCTCTTATATCTCCTCCTGTAATGGTCTCTAATCTCCCATAATAACAGGCTGTCCATGCTGGGAGTTGTAGTACTCCTCTTATATCTCCTCCTGTAATGGTCTCTGATCTCCCATAATAACAGGCTGTCCATGCTGGGAGTTGTAGTCCTCCTCTTATATCTCCTCCTGTGATGTCCTCTGATCTCCCATAATAACAGGCTGGACATGCTGGGAGTTGTAGTCCTATTATATCTCCTCCTGTAATGTCCTCTGATCTCCCATAATAACAGGCTGGACACGCTGGGAGTTGTAGTCCTATTATATCTCCTCCTGTAATGTCCTCTGATCTCCCATAATAACAGGCTGGACACGCTGGGAGTTGTAGTTCCCCCCCCCCCGGTATACCTCATGTAATGCCTCCTGATTGTAACTCCATTCTGGCCTGCTCTATGGTGAACAGACTAGAATACAGACTCCAGGGGGACGACCTCCTTCTAGCACCTCCATTCTAGTCTCATCCCTTCGTGGATCCGATCTCACCAACAGGCGTAGAGCGATGACGTCATCACGCCTGCTGGTGGATCCACAAGGGGCACACAAGGGAGAAGAGGACCCGTCCCCCGGATTAGTGAGTATGATTTCATTTTTTTATTTTCTTGTGTTGAGGGAGATCAGGGGGCATTTCTATGGGGCAGAGCAGGGGGCATTTCTATGGGGCAGAGCAGGGGGCATTACTATGGGGGCAGGGGGCATTACTATGGGGCAGAGCAGGGGGCATCTACTATGGGGGCAGGGGACATTACTATGGGGCAGAGCAGGGGGCATCTACTATGGGGGCATGGCAGGGGGCATTACTATGGGGACAGAGGGCATTATTACTATATGGAGGGCACAGCATGGGGACATTATTACTATATGGAGGGCACAGCATTGGGACATTACTACTATATGGAGGGCACAGCATGGGGACAATATTACTATATGGGGGGCACAGCACGGGACCTACAAACCTCCTTACTTTACTGCACATGACACCAAACAGCGGAGTTACTACTGTATAGGAGCCTATGGGTGGGAAAAAGGGAAGGAAGTTGCTGGAAATGTGCGGAGTCTAAGATGTTTGTCTGACAGGTCCTGAAGAGATGAATTGTAGCTGGAAGAAATCATCATGGTGGTCTGGGCCAGATGGAGAGGAAACGGAGAGCGATCGCCTCAGATCAAAGGAGACGTCACCTGTGAGTTACTGAATTACGGGTTTTTTTCGGTATTTTGTCAAACTTTTTTTTGGTAGGTGTGCCCCGAGGTGTGCTATACAAAGGGGGCCGTTGAGGCTCTCTCGCCCAAGGGCCCACAAAAACCTGAACCTTATACCAGATCCATGTATAAGGCTAGTTTCTCACACAGCAATTTTTTGGAAAATTGCCACTGACATTTTTGTCTGGAAGCCAGAAGTAGCAGTTTTCAAAAGAAAAAAACTGCTAGTGTGAAATTAACTTTAGGGTTAAAGGTTGAAAACCTTGGACTCCCTTAGGCCCATTACCGTTACATCCCAGAAGATCCACATCTGTTCAGTTAGCCTTCTGGTTGGTCAGGTCCGTATTTGTAGCTGGTGCTTCCCTAGGCACTCGGAATGATTGTACCCCATTATTGTGATTCCATGTGTCAGAATTTTTTTCTTGCAGACCTTGCAAAAAAAAAAAAAATAGCAGTTCTGATCAGGCAAATGGAAATTATGATGATGATGATGATGATGATGATGATGATTATTTATCTAAGACACAACATTGCAGCTACATCAAAGGTATGTAATTTTTTTGTCTTTTTGTCTTTTAAAATTCTTTATTTAATTCATTCAAGAAAACAGGATCAGGAAAGAAAATGTAAAGCACTAATCCAGGGGTTATGGCTCTGATTTTGACCAAGAGCAGCAGCAGCAGCAGCAACATACAGGGCTTTTATGTTTTCCCTGTGATTGCATGATTGAATGATAGGTAGGCAATCTCTGTACAGCACTGCATGGTCAGAATATGTATATACATTGACATTCCCCTTTTTGTTAGTATTTTCCAAAATAGGGCATTATAAGTGTGCCCACACACTTATTATTATTATTATTATTATTATTATTATTATTATTATTATTATTATTATTATTATTTTATTTATTTATTTATTTTTTGTGGCGATTTTCTGGCCTCCAAAAAAAAAACATAAAAAATGTTTATGCTGCACAAGGTGTTTTTTCCCCTATGTGTGCATTTTTTCTGGCATTTTTGACTTTATATGTGAATAATCTTTTTTTTATGGTTAAGACGGCTTTGTGTGCACCAAGATGGCTGAACTTCCTTTTTCTCTGCCATCACATGACATAGTTGTTGGAACAAAAGGGTCCAAAAATGCCAGAAACTGAAGGTTCCAATTGAAGTCTATGGGAGAAAAACACCACAACCTCAGCATCCTGCATTTTGGAAAAACTAACAAACCCCCCCAAAAAACGCCACCCCAAAAAAACACCATGGGTGGTATTTATGAAGACCGGGGTACAAGTACGCCGGTCTTATACAAGGCCCCGTCCCCTTTTCCCCGGCAGGATACACTAAGAGACGCATGCCTCTTAGTGAATCCGGCGGTCTGGGCGCCCGAATCTGCGGCCGGCGTACCAAATCTTCACCTGCTCCCAGCAGGTATAGATTTGGATCATGATTTACACCATCGAGTAAGCGTAAATCATGATAAATGAGATGGTGGAGGAGGCCCCACCTCCTCCCCGCATCGTCATTCCCCCCCTAGCTCCACCAGCCCGCCAATCAGGCGAGTGGGGCATACAGGAGGCGTACAACAGGGAGAAGGGGCAAATCTGCACCTTCTCCCTGGTGTATGCCTCTGGCATATGCTTCGTAAATGTCCCCCCATGTGTGTAAGGCATATCATAAACTTCCATTGACTTCTAGCTAACATCTGGCCGCTGATGTTTTTGCAAAAAAAAAAAAAAACAGCATCATTTTTATTGGCTTTTTTCCCCCCAGAAATTTTAAGGCAGTGTGAAGCCAGCCTCATGAGGTAATTCTGATATATAGGTAAAATAAGAAATGCCTTAATGTTCACCCACTTAAGTCTTGTTGAACATTGGGGCTGACAGTCACAATTATGTTATTAACATAGATTCATTAAATCGCTAGATTTCACTCGCAATCGATCTTTATAGTGAATCTTTACATTATAATCGCTACGTGTAATAGGGCCTTAACTAAGCTTCTCGTTCCATTTTAGTACAATGCCTTGTATCTACACTGCTCAAAAAAATAAACTTAAACAACACACTAGAAATTAAACAACACAATAGAACTCCAAGTAAATCAAACTTCTGTGAAATCAAACTGTCCACTTAGGAAGCAACACTGATTGACAATCAATTTCACATGCAATTAGCAAGAGCAAGACACACTCAATAAAGGAATGTGACGATGATTAAGCGCTATGGCGCAAAACACATTGGTTTTATGATATATTTATGAATTAAAAGTTATCTTTTAATTTTTATCATCACATGAGAGTGCTGACCAATCACAATTTTCCAAACCACCCTTTGCGAATTCAGCATCTAGAAAACGCCAGGACTCGTGCACCCCACCCTTCCTCTTGCATAGTCTGGAACTGGACAACATAAGTGCTGATTCATCCCTTCCTTGCCTATGTTCGAGTCTGTGGCAAGAAGTTTTCCTGTGTATGACAGTGTAGTGTCCAGAGTCTGTAGGCGCTACCAGGAGACAGGCCAGTACACCAGGAGATGTGAAGGAGGCTGTAGGAGGGCAACAACGCAGCAGCAGGACCGCTACCTCCGCCTGCAAGCAAGGAGGAACAGGAGGAACACTGCCAGAGCTCTGCAAAATGACCTCCAGCAGGCCACAAATGTACATGTGTCTGCACAAACCGTTATAAACTGACTCCATGACGATGGTATTAGGGCCCACTTCTGCTTTCAGCTAATCCTTATATTCTTTTTCTAGATAGGTCTTTTGGAAAACAATGAAAATAACGAGACAGTAGAAGGTTAATGTAGGATATTTATGTGATACAGTATTACTAACTATTTATTCACATATGTTTGTATATTATGTCTGTAGATTGTCTCGCTGTTTTTAGCTTATATGTTTAAGTTATAGTTCACATGTTTTATCACTATTTATACTATCACTATTTATATGATGTAATTACATTGGTCTACCATTCATTTATTATATTGTGGACCGACCGCTGAGCGACGCCTCCTGTTCAGCTTACGCCTCCCGTTCAGCTCACGTAGCAGTAACTCCCACAAGATGACAGAGCAATCAGCTGACTTCGCTGTTTACAACCTTGGGACACGTGGTTTCTCAGCTGACTCATCGGTCCGGACTTACTCTGATGACGTTTGGAGCAACTTTATTGATTTCAGCTGTTATGACGCCATATTTGAGCGTCCATCATATGTATAAATTTGTGATATGTATAGCTTTAGATAGGCTTGTTGAGAAAGGCTCTACGCCGAAACGCGTCCATATCCGCCTGTCTGTACATGCACTAGTAAATAAATCACTTTGCAGAGATTTGGCGAGTGCCGGGACCTTCCTTTTTGATGTTTTACACTTTGCCCAGGCACCGCCTGAGACCGGAGTGCCGACCTGTTTCCAGTCTATACTGATGGTATTAGGGCCCGACATCCACAAATGGGGGTTGTGCTTACAGCCCAACACCATGCAGGATGCTTGACATTTGCCAGAGAACACTAGGATTGGCAAATTCACCTCTGGCGCCCTGTGCTCCTCACAAATGATAGCAGGTTCACACTGAGCACATGTGACAGACGTGACAGAGTCTGGAGACACTGTGGAGAGTGATCTGATCACCCTTCAGCATGACCAGTTTGGCAGTGGGTCAGTAATGGTGTGGGGTGGCATTTCTTTGGAGGGCCGCACAGCCCTCCATGTGCTCACCAGAGGTAGCCTTACTGCCATTAGGTACCGAGATGGGATCCTCAGACCCCTTGTGAGACCATACGCTGGTGCGGTTGGCCCTGGGTTCCTCCTAATGCAGGACAATGCTAGACCTCATGTGGCTGGAGTGTGTCAGCAGTTCCTGCAAGATGAAGGCATTGAAGCTATGGAATGGCCCAGACCATTCCCCAGACCTGATCTGAGCACATCTGGGATTTCATGTCTTGCTCCATCCACCACCGTCACATTGAACCACAGACTGTCCATGAGTTGGCAGATGCTTTAGTCCAGGTCTGGGAGGAGATCCCTCAGGAGACCATCCGCAACCTCATCAGGAGCATGGCCAGGCGTTGTAGGGAGGTCATACAGGGACGTGGCCACACACAATACTCAGCCTCATTCTGCCTTATTTTTAGGACATTACAGCAAAGTTGGATCAGGCTGGAGAGTGTTTTTCCACTTTAATTTTGTGTGTGACTCCAATTCCAGGCCTCAATTGGTTAATAAATGTGATTTCCATTGATGATTTTTGTGATTTTGTTGTCAGCACATTCAACTTTGTACAGAACATATGTATTCAATGAGAATAATTCATTCAGATCTAGGAGGTGTCATTTGAGTGTTCCCTTTATTTTCGAGCAGTGTACAATTATCAGCTGTTGTTAATGGGTTCTACTTTTGAGATACCTACCACAGAGCATCCTGCAAAGTCCAGATCCATGTATAAGGCTAGTTTCTCACACAGCAATTTTTTGGAAAATTGCCACTGACATTTTTGTCTGGAAGCCAGAAGTAGCAGTTTTCAAAAGAAAAAAACTGCTAGTGTGAAATTAACTTTAGGGTTAAAGGTTGAAAACCTTGGACTCCCTTAGGCCCATTACCGTTACATCCCAGAAGATCCACATCTGTTCAGTTAGCCTTCTGGTTGGTCAGGTCCGTATTTGTAGCTGGTGCTTCCCTAGGCACTCGGAATGATTGTACCCCATTATTGTGATTCCATGTGTCAGAATTTTTTTCTTGCAGACCTTGCAAAAAAAAAAAAAAAATAGCAGTTCTGATCAGGCAAATGGAAATTATGATGATGATGATGATGATGATGATTATTATTTATCTAAGGCTGGGTTTACATATATAAGTTGGCATCAGTTGCGTTTTTTGCCTAAAAACTGACCACAACTGATGTCACAACTGATGCCAAAAATGCATCAGTTGTCATCAGTTTTTCTATCCGTCTTTTCATTAAAAACCATCAGTTGCCATCAGTTTCCATCAGTTGTCATCAGTTGTCACAAGTTGCGCTCATCAGTTGAAATTTTTTTCCCCAGTATGTTTTCCTGTCATTTTCAATGGGATTTGCGGGGGAGCGCACGGGGGCTATATACTAAATTGGGGGAGCTCACAGGGGGGCTATATACTACAAGGGGAGAGCGCACAGGGGGGCTATATGGGAGGGGGAGAGTGCACAGGGGGGCTATATGGGAGGGGGAGAGCGCACATGGGGGGCTATATGGGAGGGGGAGAGCGCACATGGGGGGCTATATACTATTGGGGGAGAGCGCACATGGGGGGCTATATACTATTGGGGGAGAGCGCACAGCAATGCTGTATACTAATTGGGGGAGAGCACACAGGGAAGCTAAATATTACTAGGGGGGCAACAGGGGGGCTATATACTACTGGAGGAGAAACAGGGGGGGTGATATACTACTGGGGGACCAAGGGGGGACTATAGGGGAGGGGGAGAGCACACAGGGGGAGATATATGTTTATTTTGTGTACTATTTGACTGACCGCCGGATGCCAGAGCCGAACGACATGCGTCCTGCCCGGCGAGGCATCCGGCGCTCTATTCCATTGTATTGGTGCGGCGCCGCATCACCGGAGCGGCGGTCCGCCAGGACGCTGCAAGATGCGTCCTAACGCACCGACGGTCCGGCGATGCGGCGGCCACTATTTCCCGCCGCACATTTTGAACGATCCCATTGAAAACAATGGGATCAGTTCAAAGATGCGTTTCCCTCCGGCGCTTTTCTCCTGCGCCGGAGGGAAACGCCGCCGCACCGCCGGACATATGTAAACCCGGCCTAAGACACAACATTGCAGCTACATCAAAGGTATGTAATTTTTTTGTCTTTTTGTCTTTTAAAATTCTTTATTTAATTCATTCAAGAAAACAGGATCAGGAAAGAAAATGTAAAGCACTAATCCAGGGGTTATGGCTCTGATTTTGACCAAGAGCAGCAGCAGCAACATACAGGGCTTTTATGTTTTCCCTGTGATTGCATGATTGAATGATAGGTAGGCAATCTCTGTACAGCACTGCATGGTCAGAATATGTATATACATTGACATTCCCCTTTTTGTTAGTATTTTCCAAAATAGGGCATTATAAGTGTGCCCACACACTTATTATTATTATTATTATTATTATTATTATTATTATTATTATTATTTTATTTATTTATTTATTTATTTTGTGGCGATTTTCTGGCCTCCAAAAAAAAACATAAAAAATGTTTATGCTGCACAAGGTGTTTTTTCCCCTATGTGTGCATTTTTTCTGGCATTTTTGACTTTATATGTGAATAATCTTTTTTTTTATGGTTAAGACGGCTTTGTGTGCACCAAGATGGCTGAACTTCCTTTTTCTCTGCCATCACATGACATAGTTGTTGGAACAAAAGGGTCCAAAAATGCCAGAAACTGAAGGTTCCAATTGAAGCCTATGGGAGAAAAACACCACAACCTCAGCATCCTGCATTTTGGAAAAACTAACAAACCCCCCCAAAAAACGCCACCCCAAAAAAACACCATGGGTGGTATTTATGAAGACCGGGGTACAAGTACGCCGGTCTTATACAAGGCCCCGTCCCCTTTTCCCCGGCAGGATACACTAAGAGACGCATGCCTCTTAGTGAATCCGGCGGTCTGGGCGCCCGAATCTGCGGTCGGCGTACCAAATCTTCACCTGCTCCCAGCAGGTATAGATTTAGATCATGATTTACACCATCGAGTAAGCGTAAATCATGATAAATGAGATGGTGGAGGAGGCCCCACCTCCTCCCCGCATCGTCATTCCCCCCCTAGCTCCACCAGCCCGCCAATCAGGCGAGTGGGGCATACAGGAGGCGTACAACAGGGAGAAGGGGCAAATCTGCACCTTCTCCCTGGTGTATGCCTCTGGCATATGCTTCGTAAATGTCCTTCCATGTGTGTAAGGCATATCATAAACTTCCATTGACTTCTAGCTAACATCTGGCCGCTGATGTTTTTGCAAAAAAAAAAAAAAACAGCATCATTTTTATTGGCTTTTTTCCCCCCAGAAATTTTAAGGCAGTGTGAAGCCAGCCTCATGAGGTAATTCTGATATATAGGTAAAATAAGAAATGCCTTTGTTCACCCACTTAAGTCTTGTTGAACATTGGGGCTGACAGTCACAATTATGTTATTAACATAGATTCATGGTGCGTTTACACAGAGAGATTTATCTGACAGATTTTTTTAAGCCAAAGCCAGGAACAGACTGTAAACAGAGAACAGGGCAAAAGGAAAGACTAAAGTGTGGCTTCTTCTACTGGCAAATTAACTACTATTTTTTCCTGCTACTAGAAGTTAATTTTATATTAGAAATTTATGTTAGCTCTGAGCTGCCACCATAGATCTCTAATGGCACACGGGCAGGGCTCGTTCACAGAGCAAAAGCAGCTGAACTTCTGCGCTGAATCAGCGCTGAAATTTCAGCCGTTAAAATAGGTGCAGAGCTAATTTCCATTGTGTGGTGAATGGAAATTCAGCTCTGCAGTTCACACAGTGGAATTTCCGCACTGAACTAATCCGCTTTCCGCCAGAAGAATGAACATTTTCATTCTTCCGCTAGCGGAAGCCTATACAAACCAATAGGGCTCTGATTTTCTGTTTCAGCGCGGAATACGCGCATATTCAGCGCGGAATACAAGCGTAATACAAGCGGAAATTACGCGCTGAATCAGCGCAGAAATGGGGAAAAAAGGGGGGAGGAGGATTCTAGTATATATTCTGGTATAGTCTAGTTTACTCGCCAAATACTCGCTGAATTTCAGCGCTGAATGCATGCGGATTCAGCGCAGATTCCTCGAGTATTCCGCGCTGAATTTGTCAAGAGCTGATTACGAGCTGAACACTTTCCTAGCAGAATACGCAGGGATTCTGCTTACATTCTGCTTATATTCTGCTCGGAATTCAGCATCAGTTGATTTCAGGCGGAAATATTTCCTCGCATAATCCGCCCCTTTTGCTCTGTGTGAACGTAGCCGATGTGATTGTACACTGTCAGGGATTTACTTAAGACCAACAAATGAAACGCCAAGCTAAGTAAATACACCCCATTGTGGTGCAGAATGCAAATGTTTTAGGAGGGCTTCGTACAGCCCTTTCTAACTAGTGCCTAACCTATGTATAGTTCATAGAAGCATAATGTGGGCAATCATAAAAAATAATGACCTAAAAAAACCAAAGTATTATTTTTAAAAATGCTTTCATTTTGAATTATTTGTAAATATGAACATGCAAGTCAAGCACAAGGTGCAAAAATACTGTACAATCCCCTGATCCTTTTGCTACAATATGACAAATATTCTCCTATTCTCCACTGCACAAATAAAAACAAGTTTGTTTGTTTTTTGCAGATAATTTGCAGATAATTTTGACATATATGGAACAAAACTTTTGGTGATTATTTTTTAACATAATCAAATATTAAAAATGTCAAATATTTTTACATTTTACACAAAACATATAGACACATAATATTCAATGTATCAGCAGTAATAAAGTCTATCCCTCTAAGAAAACCTTGGTCATTTTTATGGGGTATTAGAGAGGAAAAAAAATGTTTTTTATCTTATGCTAGAAGGTTATACATTTGTAAATTACTTCTACTAAAACTCAAGCCTTCCATTACTTACCAACTGGTGTACAGAAACATAGAAAAAAAAGATGACAGACAAAACAATGACCAATATTTGTGTAATATGGATGGTATTTGGGCGCAAAATGACGGCCGTCCAAAAAAAAAACGGTCGTTGAATGGCCACGCACCTAAGATAGCTATTAGCTGAATTCACTTGGCTAAAGCTATTCTGTCACCCCTCCCCTTATATATACATGCATAGATCATCCAATAGGAGGGGGGAAACATTATCAGACACCTATGATTGTGGCATCTGCTGTTGGAGAGAATAGGAATACTTTATACACAGTAGATGGTTTTCCACCAGAATTAGCTTACATCCATCTAGTGGTTATGGCCAGTGCCACCTTTGGGTTTTATTATCTTTTCCTGTTTAATTTAATGAAAACAAAAGTAGAAATCTCTCAAGATGTAACCCATATTGATTGACCTTTATAGACAATTAAATGTGGGACCAAACTGCTTACTAGAACAACAGACCCCTTCCTGCATTCTCCCTAATGTCTCTACAATTATGGCTGGGTTCACACTACGTATATTTCAGTCAGTATTGTGGTCCTCATATTGCAACCAAAACCAGGAGTGGATTAAAAACACAGAAAGGATCTGTTCACACAATGTTGAAAAAATTGAGTGGATGGCCGCCATTTAGTGGCAAATATTTGCTGTTATTTTAGAACAACGGCTGTTGTATTGAAATAATGGCCATTATTTACTGTTATATGGCGGCCATCCACTCAATTTCAACATTGTGTGAACAGATCCTTTCTGTGTTTTTAATCCACTCCTGGTTTTGGTTGCAATATGAGGACCACAATACTGACTGAAATATACGTAGTGTGAACCCAGCCTTATAATGTAAAATAGATGGTTTTGTGCACTGGGAATGGGACAACCACCCTCAGCTCAGCCCACTGTCTGCCCGCTCATGAATATTGAGGTACACACCACAGTGACATCACTGCACACCCAAGATGAATATTCATTAGGAGGGGCAGGCAGATGGGGCAGATCGGTGCACTGAAGACAGTAGTCCTGCCCCCAGAGCACCAAACTGACTCAAATATTAATAAAACTAAAGATTTAATGCAAGCAGCACTGAGGATGAAGGTATGAAAATTATTGGTCCCTGCTAAGAGAAAATAACAGCAGGTTAGAGCCTTCGAACTTGCTGTTAGTTTCCCTTTAAGATTTCACTTCACTGGAACCCAACCACTAGAAAACAAGCCAATAGCATTATCCCTCCACCACCAAACTTTACGGTTGGAACAATGCAGTCAGGTAGGTAACATTCTCCTGGCATTCACTCGCCCATTAGACTGCCAGATCATTCCATAGAATGAATTTCAGTATACATACACCACTCCACTCATTGTGCTTGGTGATATAAGGCTTGCATGTAACTGCTTGTCCAGTGAAACCCATGCCATACAGTTTCCAGTGCACAGTTTTTGGGCTGATTTTAATGGGAGATGAGTTTTGGTACTCTGCAGTTATTAGATCTGCAGAACATTGGTGGCCCTACTCTGTAATGTAAGGTTTAAGAACTTAGCTCCTATGGACTTATTCCCACATTGATATGGAATGTGGATAGGCAATTTTTCCGCACTGGGTGAATATGGACATTTTTTTTAGTAAGTTTGGAGTGCTTCAGAATTTTAGAGAGAGATTCTGCACTTTTATCTTTATGTACCCATCCTCTGCAAGTTTGTCTCTATGACTTGCTGCCAAAATTGAATAGATAGATAGATAGATAGATAGATAGATGGATGGATGGATGGATGGATGGATGGATGGATGGATAGATAGATAGATAGATAGATAGATAGATAGATAGATAGATAGATAGATAGATAGATAGATAGGAGATAGATAGATAGATAGATAGATAGGAGATAGATAGATAGATAGATAGATAGATAGATAGATAGATAGGAGATAGATAGATAGATAGATAGATAGATAGATAGATAGATAGATAGGAGATAGATAGATAGATAGATAGATAGATAGATAGATAGGAGATAGATAGATAGATAGATAGATAGATAGATAGATAGATAGATAGATAGATAGGAGATAGATGGATGGATAGATAGATAGATAGATAGATAGATAGATAGATAGAAGATAGATAGATAGATAGATAGATAGATAGATAGGAGATAGATAGATAGATAGATAGATAGGAGATAGATAGATAGGAGATAGATAGATAGATAGATAGATAGATAGATAGATAGATAGATAGGAGATAGATAGATAGGAGATAGATAGATAGATAGATAGATAGATAGATAGATAGATAGGAGATAGATAGATAGATAGGAGATAGATAGATAGGAGATAGATAGATAGATAGATAGATAGATAGGAGATAGATAGATAGGAGATAGATAGATAGATAGATAGATAGGAGATAGATAGAAGATAGATAGATAGGAGATAGACAGACAGATAGATAGATAGATAGATAGATAGATAGATAGATAGGAGATAGAATAAATTGCAGCGTGAAAGGTAACTTTGCAATTTAATGAATAAACCACCACTTTAACCATTCTTACTATTTTGTATTGCTGAGATTTCAGCTTTTTGGAGAATTTGGACCTGGGGCCTACCTTTAGCCATGATGTTTATTTAACCTGTGAAGTGCTGTTTGATTGCTTTACTATCTATCTCACACTATCAAACCCCTAATAACATCTATTTGTATTAGAGTGGAGAAGGGCCTTAGTTTTTGATCAGTGCAAAATTCTGTCATGTCTGTCCCATTCAATAGCCTCCCTTCTACAGGTATCACACAACAGAAGCAACAAAGGAGACCTGATGCCACTGGTGTGCTAGTGTTACATGCCCCCACCTAGGCTGACAGACAGGCAGCACAATGGCAGACGTCATGTGGAACAAGCCAAGCTAGGCACACAAGCATGGAGCACATGAAATATTCACAAGGGGCTTTGCTGCTCTCCTGTTCTTTCATTGAGATCTGAAACTCAGATGAAGTTTCAGCTTCTCCAGAAGTTAATCAGCTATAAACAAGGGATGTGGCAAAAGATGGCAGTGATGACTGGGGGTGTGAGGGTGAGGGGCTACTTATCTGATTGTTCCTGATCAAATGTTAACCTGCCTAATGAAGGCAATAAGATCCCCTTACAGGCTTTCTTTTCACTTGCTAGTAACTGGATCCCTTCAGGCTCCTGCCACAGCTGGATCAGGTAGGAGGAGGTGGGCAGCCTGGATTATTCTTCTGAATGATTAACAGCAGGTACACGGGGCAGTGGGCAGGGAGGAGTCTGGGGGCTGCCACACTTGTATAAATTCCTCCAGTAGGATCCCTCAATATAGCATTGCCCATTCTCCTCTGGATGTCTCTCCCTTCTTCTCAATGGACCTCAGTGGGACTGGATGCCCTCGAAATAGTGACTACAGGTATGGGCACTGGGGAAACTTTCACATGCCCTGAATGTATGTGTCTTATCCCAATCCAATATGTTACTAGCTCACCTATAGAAAGATTTATATACAGATAGAGTGAGATAAATAGCTACCTGTCTGTATGTATGTATATAGTAGAGGCTACATTGGAAATGAATGAGTGTGTAATAGCTGGGGGTGGTCTCAGAGCTGCCTGGGTCTATGTACCCGATGGATGAGAATGTCCTGATGCAGTTCAGACCATCTGGATACAGACACTTGATCCTCCTAAATTGCTGAACGCAGGAAGCTTCTCTTAAAGGAACAGAGCCCTGTATGACATGTACATATGCTGCTGAGGGAGGGGCGTACTACCAGATACCACAGGCAGAACAACTACTACTGCACAGCCCTGAGAGTGAGACAGCAAGATTCTACATCATATCATCTATAGATAATAGACCATGTCACCTAAAAGCAAAATAAGAATATTCTGTTTGGATGTGGCAGACATATCTGAGTAATGGAATGTATATATATATATATATATATATATATATATATATATATATATATATATATATATATATACATATACACATATATTGTACTCAGGATACAGTATGCTATGGAATTATCGCGTTATTCTTAACACAGATATTAACCCCTTTAATTTTTCGTTAGGAACAATTTCTGAATTTTTGATTAATCCAAACCCTTTTGTAGAAATAACAGTATACATCTATATGTGCATGTTCGATGGCAGATCATTGCCGTATGCTTCATTTATTAATGTATCAGTGAGCATCTTTTCTATGGGTAAAACTTCATTTTTTTCCATTTGACACTGGAGTCCTCATTACAGAACGTTGTATGCCCATTTCTAGGACATAGGTCGTTTGTAATAATAATAATAATAATAATAATAATAATAATAATAATAAATTACCATTAAATATTGTCCCCATGTATATAGTGGCCACATATAATCCCCAGCAATGACGTATTACAAGCGCATAACACGAGGCACGGTATAACAATAGGACTAATAATGTCATCAGTGATGGTAACAATAGGGATTGCATGTAATAAAGAATCACTGGGAGGATCACTCAGATTTAGATTTATTACAAGCACGATCTATTATTTCATCTACCTAAGTATAGTCTCGTGAATTTTTTTCACACTCCTAAATGATAGAAAATATTTTATATATATATATATATATATATATATATATATATATATATATATATATATATATATATACATATATATATATATTCTTTTTCTCCGTTGCTTGTTGGTTTCTGTGTTCGGTAACCATAGTGCTTTCCTATTTCTTTCTCGTAGAATAGCTATTGTCATTGTTTCCCAGCTTTCTTCTAGGGTTTTAGGAGACGTTAGCTGCCAGGGCAGAGCCGTGTATGGTCCATGGACCCCCGATCCCCCTATAGCAGGAGCAGCAGGAGGCTCCTCAGCGCCGGCCGCACACTGCAGCGAGCAGCTCAGCCCTGGGGCAGACATTTCTGAATGAAGTTGGAGTTGTTTTGCTGCTACTGATATTTCGGTGGGAAGAGGAAGGGAAGGAGGGAGGGGGAGATGACAGATGTGCAGAGCCATCCATCCCAGTACAATACACTACAGTGTGCAGCTCTCCCCTGCCGCTTACCGCCATGTACCTGCGCTCTACACCACCAGCTCCCACTAGGATTCTAGTCTACAGCATGGACTACTATGTGCTGCTATACCTGCTGTACCCCTATATCTATACGTGCTGTGTGCGCCCTGTACGGAGCAGATCTCAGGACCTGGACACACAATCCCCCATTGTCCTCGGCACAGGGCTGCCCCTTATTTACCAGAGCACAACAGGTAGAGGTGGATTGTACAGGGAGAGAGGATGCAGGGCTGCTGGGAAACATGGTCCCTATATTATCTATAGCTGGACAATACACAGGAGCTATCTACCTACTGCACCTATCTATCTATCTACCTATCTATCTATCTATCTATCTATCTATCTAACTATCTATCTCCTATCTATCTATCTATCTATCTATCTATCTATCTATCTATCTCCTATCTATCTATCTCCTATCTATCTATCTCCTATCTATCTATCTATCTATCTCCTATCTATCTATCTATCTATCTATCTCCTATCTATCTATCTATCTATCTATCTATCTCCTATCTATCTATCTATCTATCTATCTATCTATCTATCTATCTATCTATCTATCTCCTATCTATCTATCTCCTATCTATCTATCTCCTATCTATCTATCTATCTATCTAACTATCTATCTCCTATCTATCTATCTATCTCCTATCTATCTATCTATCTCCTATCTATCTATCTATCTATCTATCTATCTATCTATCTATCTCCTATCTATCTCTCATCTATCTATCTATCTATCTATCTCCTATCTATCTATCTATCTATCTCCTATCTATCTATCTATCTATCTATCTATCTTCTATCTATCTATCTATCTATCTCCTATCTATCTATCTATCTCCTATCTATCTATCTATCTATCTATCTATCTATCTATCTATCTATCTCCTATCTATCTATTATATATCTCCTATCTATCTATCTCCAATCTATCTATCTATCTATCTATCTATCTCCTGTCTATCTGTCTATTTATTTATTTATCTATCTATCTAACTCCTATCTATCTATCTATCTATCTCCTGTCTATCTGTCTATTTATTTATTTATCTATCTATCTAACTCCTATCTATCTATCTACCTATCTGTCTGTCTATTTATTTATTTATCTATCTGTCTATTTATTTATTCATCTATCTGCTATATATATATATATATATATATATATATATATATATATATATATATATAGCTATCCTTTCATCCACCGTATGATTTGGCTAGTTCATATTCTATCTGTATCGATACACTGATACTGATCTATATATCTATGTGGATCTAGTTGGATAACATATATTCTCATAGTACATACCATGTATACGTTACATAACACACAAGGAAGAATAGTTAAGAATCGTTTATGGCTTCCTAAATAAAGGGAAATGTAAGGGAATATATGACAATCTATTTTACAGCCACAGATAAATAATAAATAAACCGACAGGCTTGACCATGATATTTTCATCATCGCCAGTACTAATAGTAATAGTAAAAGTAATACTAATAGTAATAGTAGTAATAGCAGTAGTAGTAGTAGTAGTAATAATAATAATAATAATAATAATAATAATAATAATAATAGTGGCGGTAGTAGTAGAAATAGTAGTAGTCGTAGTATTATTCGGAACTGACGGGATTTCTGTAGAGATGCTAGGTGGCCAGTACTAGGCCTAGGTGAGGAGCTGTCCCAGAAAGGGTGACATGCTTTAAGGTATCCGACTGATGCTGGATGGACAAACAGATCTCCATCAAAAGGCTTTGAAAATTACATCAGACAGGGGGCAGGGGGTTGTAGTCAGCCCCGCCCCCCGCAGCCAATCCACTGGCAGCTTCCTGGCCATTAGCATGTGACTCTCAAGGTGATCCGGCCTCCTTCACTTCCACCTTAAAAGGCACCTGGGCCGGTGACATTGGAAAATGAGATGCTCCTCCAGGCACAGGCTGTGTGGATGGATTATGTCCCGGCTGGAGAGGTAAGGGGATTATAGGGGTATTATCTGTCCCTGGGGCTGGGAAGCAGTCAAGTAGGCACAATCAGGGCACAGGCTGGCACAAGGGTGAGGAGGAGGAAGATGGCTCCACGGTCTGATCATTCTGTGGGAAGATTACAGAGCAGGGATCTGTGGGAGGCAGGTAATGGAGAGTTCCCATCAGCAGCTCCAAGCAACAGGTACTAGTAACAATGGTGCCCCTCCTCACATGGAGCAGACATGCCCGGGGCTGACATCTGATAGCAGGGTGGATGGAAAGTGGCCTCTTTCTTGTGTCTCTCTGATCTTCCTACAGATCTGCCTCTTAGAAGTGCTCCCATCTCCACAGACTGGAGGGAGGGGGGAGTCTGGAGGCTATACAGGAGGAAGACTACTCAGTGATCTAGGATGGGCACAGCTGACACACTGCAGCCAGTCTGCTGCACATCTGCATCTTACTAGCTGCATTCTTCCTAGCTGCATTCTTACTAGCTGCATTCTTACTAGCTGCATTCTTCCTAGCTGCATTCTTACTAGTTGTTATAGGGCATTGGTTTCCACTTGGGGTTGCCTAAAACCTGGATGACGTCTCATGATTCTGCAGCCAGTGCTGGGGATGGGGACAGATCAGGTGAACGCTATATTCCTATTATTCTAGCTTGCAGTCATTGCGTTTAGTACATTCATTCGTTAGGAAACTTGACAAATAACATCACATAATATTTTCGTAAGTCTGCATTAGGTTATACCGTGCAAACGGATTATGTTTTAGTGTACCGCATGCAATATATATATATATATATATATATATATATATATATATATATATATATATATATATATATATATATATATATTGTAGATCCATTATGGTATGGGAGAGTGTCAGATTTAATCTTCTCTGGTGACATATAGAATAGCATCCTCATCCTCACTGATCAGCATTTCGCAGCCCCCTCCACATAACAGCTTCATCTTACAATATTCTTCCATTATGTTCCATCAATTAAAACACACAGCTTTTTGTGGCAGATAATCATTTCGCTTTTTATTTTTCTTCTTGCTGTTTTTTAGCCAAAAACGGAGAAGTAGTCCTTTCTGTACATTGCTCAATTCTCTTTAAATCGTTTTATTTGGTTTAAAAAATAAACAATGAAATAATGAAATAATGCCACATAGATTGTAATCCTGCAATTCTATGTTAATAGATGAAAATGCCTTCATATACGTAGTGCTCTCTGTAAAGGCAGCTACTGTGTATATATAATTGTATGTCCTTATAGATATATGCTTCCAGTATTTACCTCTATGGATATGCCACGAATAGCAGTGCATATTCGGATCATACTGAAAAGCTAAAGGGATATGTTATTGCAAGTTCCTGTGCCATAGACATGGTAGGAATTAGGAGCCTGATAATAGAAAAGCGACTGCTTCCCCATGTCTGTCCATTGCATTGTGCAGACTTTTGCATACCCATTTAAAGAAATCTCTCATTTGTTTTACACATTCTCCTGTATGGGCAACAGAATGGGGATTCAAATCAGCAGATGCCAAAGAGCTGGAAGATACTGACAGAGCTGTGCAGGTGTAGCACCTGGAGCTGCAGGGGTTAATTCAAAGTAGATGACACAGAGCTGGCTGCTTGGTTTATAGTTTGGATTATTGAAGCATTTAACGAAACTAATAACAAACTATAAAGAGAATACAATGGGAAACACCTGTCACTACATTTAGGTCACCTCTGCCTGAACCCCTTCCCCCTTATTATAGGGTGGGTCTGCTTCATTCAGGATCTAATGAGACTTTCCTGTAGTTTCTGCAGTGAACCTGTGTATGACGTGGTGAGTACAGTATATGAATGTTTTGGAGATTAGGCTGCAAGGTCATCTATCAGTACAGGCCTATGGAGTAGTCTGTACAGGTAAGGAGCAGACTTGTAGCTCAATGGAATATAGAAAGTGAGTTCTGTGGTATACTGCTTATAGGAGCCCACCTGTCAGGATTTTATATATATATATATATATATATATATATATATATATATATATATATATATATATATATATATATGCTCTGAGGTATACTGCTTATAGGAGCCTACCAGTCAGAATTTTTTATATATATATATATATATATATATATATATATATATATATATATACATACGAGCTCTGTGGTATACTGCTTATAGGAGCCCACCAGTCAGCATTATATATATGCTCTGTGGTATACTGCTTATAGGAGCCCACCAGTCAGCATTATATATATATGCTCTGTGTTATACTGCTTATAGGAGCCCACCAGTCAGGATTATATATATGCTCTGTGGTATACTGCTTATAGGAGCCCACCAGTCAGCATTATATATATGCTCTGTGTTATACTGCTTATAGGAGCCCACCTGTCAGGATTATATATATGCTCTGTGGTATACTGCTTATAGGAGCCCACCTGTCAGAATTATATATATATATACGAGCTCTGTGGTATACTGCTTATAGGAGCCCACCAGTCAGGATTATATATATGCTCTGTGGTATACTGCTTATAGGAGCCCACCTGTAAGGATTATCTATCTATCTATCTATCTATCTATCTATCTATCTATCTATCTATCTATCTATCTATCTATCTATCTATCTATCGTGAGCCCTGTGGTATACTGCTTATAGGAGCCCACCTGTCAGGATTACTGGTAGGAGACCTATGTATATGCAGAGATGCCCACATGTCACTACCTGGTGGATAGAGCTGGTGCAGCTGGATGCCTCTTTGTGAGCAGGTAACAATGAGAGCAGCTCCTGTGCCTGTGAGTGGCAGGAGAGCGGCTACTGAGGAGGCATCATTAATCCTATGCCCACAGGGGGTGACATGTAATCCGTGTAGCACAGGGAGAAGGTTTTGTGGCGGCTGATGAAACGATCTGTTGCAATTCTGTGTGAAAGCTGCGTTCAACCATGTCCTCCTACCCAGCCATGTCCCCCTCACCAGCCATGTCCTCCTCACCAGCCATGTCCTCCTCACCAGCCATGTCCTCCTCACCAGCCATGTCCTCCAACCCAGCCATGTCCCCCTCACCAGCCATGTCCTCCTCACCAGCCATGTCCTCCTCACCAGCCATGTCCTCCTACCCAGCCATGTCCTTCTCACCAGCCATGTCCTCCTATCCAGCCATGTCCCCCTCACCAGCCATGTCCTCCTCACCAGCCATGTCCTTCTCACCAGCCATGTCCTCCTCACCAGCCATGTCCTTCTCACCAGCCATGTCCTTCTCACCAGCCATGTCCTCCTATCCAGCCATGTCCCCCTCACCAGCCATGTCCTCCTCACCAGCCATGTCCTTCTCACCAGCCATGTCCTCCTCACCAGCCATGTCCTTCTCACCAGCCATGTCCTCCTCACCAGCCATGTCCTCCTATCCAGCCATGTCCCCCTCACCAGCCATGTCCTCCTCACCAGCCATGTCCTTCTCACCAGCCATGTCCTTCTACCCAGTCATGTCCTTCTCACCAGCCATGTCCTCCTTACCAGCCTAGCCTATATCTTATATAAAGATGAAGAGCCCGCACCCTACTAGATGACACTAGCACAGGTACAGGTAGGCTGGCACAGGTACAGCAACTGCACATATAAATAGGCTAGCATCTGGTGTTATCCAGTGGCTATGGGACTGTGATACATGAAGGATGTATTGTATAGGTAATTACTAGTTATTTCCTTGTATACAGTGATGGTCTATAGACATTACATTGCTAAGTATCCTAATAGCCCGTAGATGGAAGGAAGAATGGGAAGTCGATCCATTTGTCTACCTGTGCTCCAGCTGGTTGGCTATAGTTATTCTCATGGCGATGGATTGGGACTGCAGAATGGAGGGAGATTGATTTATCATGAGATATTAATGACTGCTGCCATTTTCCTGTATTCTAGCCCTGCATTCCCGTCTTCTGCAGTCATTGCCTGTTAACCCTTTCAGTCTCACTGCAATGCCGCCCATCACACATCGGATGGCATCTGTGCAAAGATTTGTTGTTTCTTTGTTTTAATCAAACCTAAAACCAATGATTCTGATGATTTAATTATATTTGTAATAAGTTTTAGTGGAGTCTTGGGCATATTTTATACTATATCATATAGAATGGCTCCACCCAAACCCTGAATGACCATTACATACTGACAAGGAGCCTTCTGCTTTCAGTGTTATACCAAATGGTCTTTGTTGTTTGTTTATAGGAATGTGTCAGATCACTATTGCAGATTAACTATTTGTTTATTCAGCCCTCATGGATGATGATGATGATGATAACTGATGGGTGATAGATGATACAGCAGATATTTCCTATGAGTGAAGTGGTTAAAAGTATAGATACCATATAAAATGGATGGATAATGATAGGGCCCCTTTGTTATAGTGCCATTAGAATAGTATCTACTGTATGGATTTAGTGGGGCAGCTGAGTATAATATCCGAATTCTGATGGAAGATAACGATTTCCTCTGGCTGCATGGGCACATAAGGCTGGAGAGGAGGGGGCAGGATAAGTAGCATCGTGCTGCTCCCACATCTTTAAATATTAATCATGTCTGATCTTCCTAAGTGATCCTAATTGCTGCCATGAGCGAGCCCGGGGCTGGGGCAGAAGATGGGGGTCTCTATGGGGGAGGGGGGCTTCTTTAAATCCTTATGACCCTGACTACTTTTAGGGAATATTGATCTTTGCAGGAAATGTGCACAAGGAGATGTCCTGCTCTGGGGGCCATTTACCTGCCTAGCATCACTCATAGATCACTATGGGGAGGAAGATGAGTAGTACTTGGGTGTCTTCAGTGATAAGAGGCAGGCTGGGATGGGATCGCTGTGTAATGGATACAGTACTGCCAGTAAATAAAGAGGAGATGGCCTATGTCATTTTTCCTGCTTCTAATGACCTTGGGATGACATGCTACAGATGTGGCAGAGCTCAATCTACTATAGGATAGGATAATGCAATAGGTTTATATACAGTCTTATGGAACAATCTGGAAAATCTGACAGAACGAAATCTAAACATTGGGCACCCTTTTATACACGCTGTTCAGCCACCAGGCTTCACCCTTTTGTTCATGACCCCTGTATGTGAATATTATAGAGATTTGATATCTGCCAGTGTCAATCAGCATTGCGCCATTACCGGCAGGCAGGTCCACAGCTCTGCGCCAAGCCTTGTTCTACAGGCAGCCTGATCCCTGCTAGTGCTGAAGCTTATGCCAGTCTTCTTCTAATGGCCTGGTAATAATTCAACGGGAATAATATGTGGAGATGCTAGATTATTTCCAAAGTGTTATTTATATAATATATAATGTCGCAGAGCTGGATTGGTGTGGTATGTTATTAATTGGGATATATATATATATATATATATATATATATATATATATATGGCAATTACAAGAACAAGTGCAATATAGTGATATATTTATCCAATGAGCATGAGAGCATGTGCAATTCTTGATGCTGCGGATTATACATGATGGAGACTGTTTGGAACTTGCATCTAAATTGTGATGAGTGTGATGTCATCCTTGCCAAGGTCAGTCGAAGGACACTACTGATCGTCTGCTGTTTTACTGTATCTTTATAGATGGGGAAAACATATAATATAGTATAATTTAATGTAATATAATATAATATAACATATTAAATTAAATAGGATATTAAAAAATTGCCAATTCCCCAGCACATTTCAGTTGGTTTCCAAAACGTTATGAAGAATGTGCAATAAATGTATTTACTTATTTACTCATTCAGCATTTCAATGTAAAATATGTAAACTCTACAATATCACATACATGTAGACTAAATCCTGACAGATGATTTACTCCTTTTTGTAGTAGTTGGTTTACTTGTATCTTCATACATCACTAAGCGCTATATTATTAGATAGTAAGGATTACCTCTGATTATATTTCCACTCATTCACAGCCTTGCATTTAACCAAGCAGTAACCAATACAGAAGCATAGCAACAGTCTATTCGTTTTGACAGGTAACTACTCTTGCCAATATTCCCTTTTGCATATGCTTTTGTTTAGAATATGTTAAATATATTCTTCTATTCTGTGGGCGTCTTATTGTAGGTCTAGATAGGTAGTCGCATCGGAGGTGTCATTTATTATTGCCCTATATTATAAATGGTTGTGTAATATCGGTAGTGTGGAGACAGCCTCCAACTAAAATTGAATTGAAAGCAGCGACACCTAGTGGCCATATAGCGTAATTACAGAGGGTAAAAGCGTCGGGATAAATGTATAGATATAGAAATACGTGGCTGTGATGCAATTCGATCTGGAATTCAGACACTGGTGTTACCTTACTGGATCGTAATAGCTGCAGCTACTTTAAATATACATTCTTGGAAAATTTCGAAGCATTTCGATCATGCCAGTATTGCATCTCCACTGTTCCTTAATTCTGTTAGGGTTACTGTGTATAGAGACCCCTCGATAAGTGTCCGGCAGATGTCTGGGCATGGTCATAAATAGAGTACTAATATCATCGGATTAGTTCCTATATCCCCATATTTACCATGAATTCCATCCATTAGTCTGCATGTAAAATCTGAAGACCTGAGAAGGAAATTCAAATATCATAAAGAAACTGAAATTCTGCTCCGTATTTCCCTCCGGATAGAAATGCTCCCGTATCTCTTTCTGTGTATTTCTATTTGATGTAGTTTTTTCCCCACCAGACTGGTGACTGTGTAGGATCACTCCATTATTTTGGGCAATAGATAAACCTGGCACTTCATCCCTGTATGATCTGGTACCTACACATCCATCACTGTACAATCTGATGGTCAGCCTTATAGAGCAGGCATACTGTAACTGCAGCAGCAATGAAAGCTGTCCATAGATCCATTATAAATAATTATTAGCAGAGCTACAAAGCCTATTATAAAGCGTCGCCCTTAGCCAATAATGCTGCATCCCTTTCATCCTTTATACAGTAACTAGTGGGTTACACCCATTGATGTACTGTCTAAGCACTCCTTATGCATGCCTCCCAATGACAGATCCCTGAATTCTACCTTGGACTTCTGTCATTGAGGTCAGTGTGTAGGACAGTACTAGGCATCACTACTGCTCCCTGCATAGATCACAGCGATTGCTTTCTTAGATGCTTAGTTGTAATGTCCGGAATATAGATACCCTGCCTTAAATCCTGGGGATTTAACCCTCTATGCTTGTAACACTGAGGTCTGCACAGTGCTAGTTACTCAGACACACACCTGCTGATGGCTAGACATTATAATCTGTAATATGTCAATGGGCATAGGTATGGAATAGAAGATCAGAAAATCCGATGAACAGTTTGGACCTTATATTATCATTACTACCTCCATTTTTGTTTCCCCTGATAGTGGTATTTTAAAGTAAGGGAGTGGCTAAGCAAGGCTTCTATAACTATATATTTGTATGTGCATATATACAGATAAGGTAACATCTGAGCACATAGATACCTCATACACATATAGATACCTCATACATATATAGATACCTCATACACATATAATTACATATATAGATACCTCATACACATATAGATACCTCATACATATATAGACACCTCATACACATATAGATACCTCATACACATATAATTACATATATAGATACCTCATACACATATAGATACCTCATACACATATATAGACACCTCATACATATATAGACACCTCATATCCTCTTCCTTACAGTCTGCCAGATATTTTATGTAACCTATAAATAATAAAGCTTCGGATGTCTCCATACATAGGATGCACATAGCACAGAAGAAATGATGTCAGGAAAGCTTATTTGTTACAGTAACATACATTTATTTTGCATTCGAGATTGGAAGATCCATTGATAACAGATAATATACATATTTCGTTTCTAAAGATAACCGGGGGATTAGTGAGCAATATGTAATACCAAAAAGTCTCCACCCCAGCTCCTATATACAATATTGTCTATATATTAGAGAGCACCCCCAGTATATTATAGATTTGTAAACAGGTCATTTTTCTTTAGGGATCTGCAGAAATCTTGTTTTTGTATTTTATCCTGTGTCCTACAAGGGTTTGTATTACTAATCTGTACTGTCTAGTAACCGGTTTTCTTCACAGGCTGCAGTGGCTGGCTGAGCATCCCTCCTGTTCTGTGTATGGCACTGGTAGAATTCACTGTGAAACACACAATCAGTGAATTACCATAGGGCCATAAACAGAGCAGAGAAATAACCACACCAGGCTTCAGTGACAGAACCTAGGAGAAACCATAGCATGTGGTGCTGAGCTATCTCATATATGCCCCCTCCCCTTTCCAACAATATTGAGGACTTATATATATATATATATATATATATATATATATATATATATATATATTATATGTATATATCTATATCTATATCTATCTATATATATATATATATATATATATATATATATATATATATATCATTGCTAAACAGATACACTGCTATTACAATCACTTACTTAAAATGTCTCCAGTAAACATGTCATTGGGTTGTTCTTTTTTGCTTGTTTTAAACCATTCTATTCAGTCCTTTATACCTGGCACTGTATGTTGGTTAACATCCAGTTCTCATCTCTAACAAGGGATACCATAAACCTTTCCCAATACCATGCAGGTAATGTGAGCTATATTTATTTTGATGTTCAGCTTTTACCCAAACTGTACATTTTTTACAGTAATGTTCTTATTACTTGCATAGACCCAGCCATCCTCACAGCAGCCCTCCTATGGCATTTCCTTCATCATGACTACATGAAGCTGGTTGGTATTATGTCTTTCTCAGTTGGTATAGAGGTTTTGTTTCTGTTACTCTAGTTTAGGTGCCACCAGTAGAAGATCGCTCTGTCTGGCCTGCTTTGGCACTAGCACATTTTTGCTTTTGTACATCTACTTTGAGCAATTATGTGTAGTGCCAATATAGGACAATGCAGAATAGACTACAATCAGTTATGACAGGTTAATAGTTGTAATGCTACAATCCTTTCTGAAATTAGTGACCAGTAGATGGGCACTGCACTTTCCATAAACTTTCCTTAAGTAGTAGTAGATAAAAGTAACTTTGTAATGTATTTTGTTAGAGAAAAATGTTTTTTTTTCCTCTTATCAGCCACTTCTTTTCATCACCTGCTTTTGTACTAATCAATCACTCTTAAAGGGGGACTCCAGAGACTGAAGGGAAAAACTTATTTATTTATTTTTTTGCCAATATATTACTTTGTACATTTGTACTTCCATGTAGTGGCAGCAGTAAGGGGTGACACAACCTTTCTGTTGTCACTAATGTTTGTGTCTATGTCAGGTTCTGATCCCCTGCTCTGCTGTAGCCAGGCCAACCAGCATTATCACAGAGCAGAGTTTGTTTCCTCCATGTACTGTATATTCCTGACACAAACGTTGCTGGCAGTAGAGGGGCCCTGTAGCATATGTATATAAAATATATATTTATTTATATGAGTAATACTTTTTAATGTGAAAACGTTTTTAAAGCAATGTATTTACTAGAGATGAGCAGATTTCCCGAAGTTCGGGTTCGTATGAACCTGAACTATCGGCATCTGACTCCCGCTGTCTGCCGGCTCCGTGCAGCAGGTGGATACAGCCTAAGGAACGCCATTGGCATAGGCTATATCCCAGTTTTCTAGGCGCCTAGAAAACTGGCATACAGCCTATGCCAATGGCGTTCCTTAGGCTGTATCCACCCGCTGCACGGAGCCGGCAGACAGCGGGAGTCAGATGCCGATAGTTCAGGTTCATACGAACCTGAACTTCGGCAAATCCGCTCATCTCTAGTATTTACCATAAATCTTTGGTCTCCGGAGTACCCTTTTAAAGGAGTATTCTTCTCGGTTAAAAATGGCTTCCTGGCTCCAAAAAACCTGAAATGAAAAGTGAATGTACCAGCAGGTACATCGCTTCAAGATCTTTACATCAATAGACTGGTGCCAGCACTGGAATGCTGGTGCTGTAGTCCTTTTTTTTAACCACGGCCTGGTTGCCGCACTTGGCGCCGGTCTATTCCTGGTCACCGGCCTGGCCTAAAGCACTGGAGATGGGCCTGCCCACCCCCATTCGTGACGTTCTGCCCTCCCCTCTGTGACGCGGCTCCTATAGAATTAATAGAGCAGCATCACAAAGGGGAGGAGTTTCGTCACACTGGATCCGGTGGGCCCACCTCCAGTGCTCCAGGTGACTGGGAGTAGACTGGTGAAATGCGCGGGAAATGGGCTGCAGTTCAAAAAAAGGACTGCAGCACTGGCATCCCAGCACCGGTACCAGTCTATTGATGTAAAGATCATGTAGCAATGTACCTGTTGGTACATTTGCTTTAAGGTATCCCCGTTTATCCCGAGGTGATTATTGGCCACTAGCATCAGTAGAAATGCTGATAATCGCCCCATGTAAAAGTGACAGCAATCAGCCAAAGACAGGGCCCAATGATCATCTGTTTAGAACCTGCATTAAAATTTCTCGGCAGCAAATCTCCTTGTAGAAACCAGGGTTGGTGCGGCTGATCATTTTAAATGGCCATAAAGGGAAATATATACATATCTGTGCTGTTAGTTTCCAAATCACTAGCAATCTACTGTATACTTACTTGTGATCTAGCAACTGGTTCCCCAGTCTGCCAGCTGTATCTTTGCATTGCCATTTCCTCCGAAATGATTGACAGGTGGAGGAGACGTGGCCTGAGGATACAGCCGGAGGATTTGAAAAGCCAGATGTCGGATCACAACAGTGTGGCTGGTATGTATAGACTGCTGCTTCTGATCTGGAGACTGAAAGCACAGATATATATATACATCTGTGCTGTCAGTTTCCAGGGCTGCACGAATGATTGTTTGTGCAGCCTGAGCCCTGGATTTCTTGTGCCGTATAAAGGCAAATGAGCGCTGATCTTGCTGCAGTCTAAAAGGACCCTAATGCAATTTGTGTAACTCCCATTGACTTTACAGAGAATTTTTCAGCTGTATTTCATGCTGACACTGTTAGATAGCTGTTAGGACAAGGAGACACATGGAACCTTTTATATATCCAGCTGTGCTTCCAGAATGTTGAAAAAATTGTTTATTCTCTGGTTTGAAGAGACAAGTGGCCTTTCCCAAGCTCCTGAAAACCTTCAAGGAATGCTTCCTCTCTCCCCCCTCCCTGTTGTACCTGTCATGAAGTTGAAGTTGTTGGATCAGCAGTGAAGTCCACTCAGAGGGCAGAAGTTTTAGTCTCTATGGCGATGAACATGCATGGGATCATAATGCTCATAACCCCCATTCTCTGCCAATGGGGATTGAGCGCATTATGGTCTTCTGTGTTTGTTGCCATAGAGACTCAAACTTTCACCCGCAGTGTGGACTTTACAGCTGATCCGGCAGCGGTCTTCATGACAGATACACTTTAACACCTGGAGTTGCAAGTGGGATCGGGTATGGTAGGGGGAGTAAGGTGGTGGTACATCCGGATGCACTTCAGGAGCTTGGGTAAAGCCACAGACTCCCCTTGAAGTTCCACATGTCCCATTGATTCAATAGGATGAATCAGGTGCACTCTGCTATCCTCCCAAAGAATTGACAGCTGAAAAGCAGAGATTCTCCTAGTTAGTGTTTACTGTCTTCTGGACTCACAGCTACACTGATCAGTACTACTGTATAATGTCCTCTTACACACTGCTGGTGCTTTTAAGTGCAAGTTAAAAGAATAGGGTCTCAGGATCTTGTTATGTATGGGAGACATCAAAGCCTATAGTCTCCATCTACACTGGAACTAGGAAAAGTGATCTGGAGATGGAGCCTTTCAATGGGAAAATGACTTAAACATGCCATATACTATAGTAATTTAATGGTCAGATAGTGTTATTCCTCATGTGCCCAAACAGCAGATTATTCTGAGTACATTATGAAATAGCACCTCAGCTGAGTGGTCAATCGCATCAGTGTTTCATGCCCTTGGTAATGCAGCTTGGTAACCTTGAGTACTGATACACAAATGAATATTAGCTTTTTTTTTGCTGAACTGAAAAATTCACAGAGATCTGCCTGTTTAGAACATTATGATGAAAGAGATTTAAAGCAATATATTGTGAATAATATTGTAAATTATAATCATGTCATTTTGTCTAAAATCAGAAGTGGAAACTATAATAATATGAAAGCAGAGTCTCAACGCTGAGCCTTCTTTCTGTGTATCGGGCCTACTTCTGGTTTGGGCTTAAAAAATATATATTTAGGGGCCTATTTATTTATTTATTTATTTATTTTTTGCACTTTTTACATGCACTTTTTTGAGCAATTTCTTTGAATTAAAATCTAGTTTAAAAAAAACTGGCTTTAAAAAAAAAGTATTTTTTTTTTTTGTGCAAAATAAAAATCACACATGATAAATCTGGCTAAAAATTGTTAATTTGACCCATGCCCCCTCAGAGCAAAATAGTTAAAAAATGGCACAGCCAGCGTAAACTGCTTCATAATTGATGCATAAAACTTTACATCCTGCACAAATCCACAAACTACGCCAGAATAATGGTGTAAAAAGAATGATAAATATGACCTTTAGCCTTGGTTTGTAACTTTTAACCATCTATGGGATAATAATGCAAACAGACTTGAGGGTCAGTGTACTCAGTGATCAGACATGTTACAAACTGATTTGTTCCATTAAAGTTGCGGTTATCCAGTATTAGAAAAACATGGCCACTTTCTTTCAGAGACATGACTTTTGCTTCCAGGTCAGGTGTGGTTTGCAAGGTTTAAAGAGGTGTAGATTTTTGCCCAAACCACCCTGTTTGTAGATACCAAACTGTGGTAGTTAACTATATATGGAGAGATGTCTCACATTTATTCACTCAATACACTGAAGAATCACAGACATGAGTGGAGATACATTCCATACCAAAGACGGCATGGGACATAGGATAAGTAAAAGGAAAAAATCTTTGTACTTGTATACTTGTATGCCAAATTAGACAAGTAGTATAGGGGCCTCATACATGGGGTGATTGTTGGCTAACCAGTCATAGAGCTGTATTTATACTGTTCGCCTAGTGAAACACTGGCATAGTTTATATTATAGACAGTAGTAGAAAACCCGTTGATTGTGTAGGTAGAGCACTTTCCGATAGGTAAGAAATATGTCTTATCCTTTCCTGTAGTACCTGTAATATTGGATATATAATCCAGCATAATGCAATGGCTTCTTTAAGAGATCTATGGTTGTCAGACTTTGTAGGAAGAGACCCAGACCAATCTTCTCAACTTTGCTGATGCACAGGCCTAGCGGAATATAATCCAAAATTGTTTATCATCAATGCTTAATGTAGAACTCACATTACAGAGGTCAAGAAATGGACTTTAAATGTCTAAAAATTATTTTAGAGCAAAGCACTATGTTCTCATCAATAATATGGTTTGGACATTGAGTCATTTTCCATAGGATGGAGGCAGTAAGGCCATCTCCAATCCGTCTGTCCCACTTCCACTGATGTCTGGACTCTGCTATTCATTAGATTAGTGATTCTCACCACAAGAAATGGAACCACAGATCAGTAAAATGAAAGCTAATGGAAGTCTCCTAGCTGCAAATGTGCTGAGAGGTCATTTGAGTCATTCCTATAGTTGGATTTAAGTGACACATGATGTATGGCTCTCATTTTTTTCTCTCTCATACATTGTCCTTTTCCGACCAACTAATACATAGAACTATATACTTCAATTGAAGGATTTTATCAATTTGTTCAGATGTTCTGTTAAAATTAGCATGGAAGCATGTGAGTAAAATAATTACTTCCATGATTAATTGTGACCCATAAATAGAATATGATTTATTGGGCATTTTATCCAGTTTTCCTAGTGCCGTGTATATACCTACCCTGTAGTAATATGCCGCCAGACTGTGAGCTTGGCTCTAATTTCTTGTTGGTTTCGGGTGATCTTCTTCTTATACATCATGGTCAGTAATATACTCTTTGTCTGGCAGATAGTTGCTATCAGTAGCTAGTGGTTGTGCTGTAAGGGGTGACTGATTGTAGAAGCAAATCTTATATTCTTTTATGCTTCTTAAACCATTCGTCATTGAGAGAGACCACAGCAGCTTCTGTCTAATGCCCAGTGCATGGCACAGAAATTCAATCAACACCATAGAAAGAATCTGTATCATTCTTTGCTCCAAAAGGGCCCTGCACTTGGCATAATACAATATTATCAGCAATATGTTATCAGAATGTTTCTATAAATGATAAAATGTTGATTTCTGTAGAGATGTATCTATTGTCTGCTTGCAGCCCACAGGCTTTACTGGGAATCCAAACCATTGAGTGTTCTTATATATTATGGAAGACTTTATGGCCCTTTCTCAAGCTCCATAGCATAGGTGTGACTGCAACTTCTGTACCTTCTCTTCTAACTCTTAAGTTATACTGATAGGAATGGAAGAAAAAATTTTTGTGTATGTTTGCATTTTTAAAAATATTAAAATATTAGCCATTTTAGTGATTTCTAAAATTCAGTAAACTAAACATTACTCCATTATTAAATAGATTTTTTTTTAAATACACGCTAAAGTACCAGCATCTTCATAGTAGTATACTGAATGCTTTTATGTTGTTCAACTTTTTCCCCAGGCTTGAAACAGGAAAGACTGACTTCTCCGGCAGTGTTTGGCAATGGTAGAACTCACACTGGTGAGCTATGTGGATCCGGTGGTTCTAGACTTGCCAACTATGGCCTGGGAGGAATGCTCTCAGCTGGTACTCAAGATGTTCCACTTTCAGGTGATACAAAAATGGCGGCCTTCCTTTATATTGTAGTTTCTTGCTCTACTAGAGCCTCAACAATCAGTGGCTGATGGTAGTGCAGTAGGAGTGATTACTTGTGTTCCTTTGCACACCTGAAGTTACAGGACTCTACAGCCTTGAGACAGTTAAGCCAACTATCCTGATGTTACTTTATAAGCTTGTTCACATTGTTTATGACCTTAAATTCCAACATTACCCAGAACAAATGTAAACTAAATAAGGCTAGGTTCACACTGCATTTTTATGTTTTATATATATGTTGTTTACTTTAACATTCTTTCTAATCCTTTTCAATTTGAACAGATGCTAAAAACATATTGTACTGTATGCTAGTCCCTCTGGCTTAGGGTATGTTCCTACTATGGAATATACGGCGGAATAAAGCAGAGGTCGCGCAGGGGACTCCACCTGACTCATAGACTCAATGATATTCTCAAGCAAAATTGTCCATCTGCCCAAACAATTAACATGTCAATTCTTTGGGCGGATCTCGGATTTCTTTTGCAAATATCATTGAGCCTATGGGACAGGCGGGACATCAAGCGGAGTCCACCGTGTGGCCTTTGCTTGAAATTCTGACACATATGCCCTAACAATATAAAACAAGCCTTGCAACATATCTACATTTTTTTCTTGCTGTATACAGCAGTGTAGTTGACTATTTGTGTTTACAGCAAAATTAAACATAATGTAACTGGAACGTAACAACAAAATGCCCTGTGAACCCAGTCTTATTTTCTGAAGTGATGCTTATTTGCCCACATACATAGAATCCTGCAGCTACTACAGTCTAGTAGGATATCCCAATCAACAACAGTTTTTTGCTTTACCAATGCTTACCATGTTGTATGGAACCATTGTGACATCACCAAAAGGTTGAACTTCTAGCAAAAGCTATTATGGTTTTATTGCCTTATACATATAATTAACAAAGCCTTTTTGTGAGCTTCTACTTACTATAGCTTCATCCCTCTGTTCTTCTGCTGCTGTAGCTGATGCAGTTGGCATGGTAGAGTGATATGGCTGAAGAGCATGTCTACATGCACAAGTTAAGGTTATGGGCATCCACTGACATTTTGAACCAGTTTGACCATTCTTGCTCTTTGACTGCTTTGTTTTGTGACTTTTTGCGCCTTTACATTGTAATCTTTAAAAAATGGTGATCTTGTTATAAACTAAGGAAAATCTTTATGTACATGCTTGACCTTTAATGTCAACAAACTGAAATATCTTTTAGAACTCCAAGAAGAGCTGACATGGATCTGTTCACACAACCAGCTGAAAGAGATTTCACTTCCCTAGAGACTTTTTCGCTTTTATATCATTTGAGAATATTAAGGCTCAGAATAAAGAAACATGGAGTAAAACAGAGAGAAGAAAACAAAACAAAAAAAAATACATAGTACATTGACATGTTATACCCTAAAACTGTGTTGGCACCTAATGGGTTATCTCTACGTAGAATGTGATCTACAAATTATGAGACCCAATAACATCAGTTAATATTTCACCATTTCAGCAGCTTCACCTGATATCTCTAAAGAGATCTGGCAAGAAAAACAAGCAGGATTAGTGAGCTGATGCAGGTAGGGCAGCCGGAAAATAGTTTAGCCAAGTAGAGCTTGCTGCATAGGAGACAGCTGCATAATTCAATATCCCAGGAAGGTCAATAAAAGAGACTATGATAAGTATAGATACCTGGAAACAGGGCTACTGAAACCCAGCACTAAAAATGCTTCATCACTGTAACCTATGAACATTGATGATATAGTATAGTAGGTAGTGTCCCAGGAATACTAAGGGTTTTATAAGGGATAAACTGGTTAGGTTAAGGCTGGAAGGTTTCCAGACCTTTAGAGATGTAAGATCTGGAGTGTAATTGGCTAAACCTTCTTAGTGCTGACATTTATATAATGGGATTGGTGGTCATGAAGGTACAGAGTTTTTGATGTCATTCTGCCAGGCTACAGTATAGTATACAAATGTGACTTGTAGAATGCCTGGACCTACAACAAACACAACAGCTATCATGCAATACATACATACGCAAAGCCATATACTTTAAAGGTTGTGCTTGAAAACGTCATTGGGTTTTCAAACAAGTCAGATGGAGAACTAAAAACAAATGAGGAGAAATATTAGATGTGGTTGTTTATTATGGAAAACAATCCAATATTGCATATCTAGGGTTTGATTAGTGCTATTTTGCCGCAAATTAAACAATCATGATAGCACTAGGTTGACACTATGTAAAAATGATGTCTGACTTTTATTATTATGGTCATTGTTATGAAAGACTGCCATCATTTTTACATAGTGTGAACCTAGCCTACAATAGTGCTATTTGCGGCACCTAGCCTACAATAGTGCTATTTCGGGCCCAATTCAGTCAAAGTTGTGCAACTAGCGGCAAAATAGAGCTAGTTAGCAGTAATTAAACACATACGGGGAGATTTATGAAAGGTGTACACTGCCCACAGCAACCAATCACAGCTCAGCTTGTAGCTCTGGTAGAATAAAAGAGGAGCTGTGATTGGTTGCTGTGGGCAGTTTACACCAGGTGTATACTTACACCCTTTCATTAATCTCCCCCTATGTGTGAACATGGCCTCAGCGGCAAAGAGTATGATTAGCAGATACTTTGAAGGTAAAATTAGGGTCCATTTACACAGAAAGATTACCTGACATATTATCTGCC
This sequence comes from Dendropsophus ebraccatus, assembly GCF_027789765.1. NCBI lineage: Eukaryota > Metazoa > Chordata > Amphibia > Anura > Hylidae > Dendropsophus > Dendropsophus ebraccatus. The sequence goes on from NC_091454.1 coordinate 135,275,259, forward strand.
AAAGATTTGAAGCCAAAGCCAGAAACAGACTACAAAAAGAGATCAGGTCATACAGGAAAGCCTGAGATTCACACATACAGGATCCGCAGCAAATTTGATGGTGCAGATTTGATGCTGTGTTCAGTTATTAAGACCAGTGCTTCTCAATTCCAGTCCTCGGGCCTCACCAACAGGTCATATTCTGAGAATTTTCCATACAAAGAACACCTGTGATAATACCTGATGCACTGAGTATAATTGTATCACCTGTGAAATACTAAGGAAATCCTCAAAACATGACCTGTTGGTGGCCATGAGGACTGGAAATGAGAAGCACTGGTTTAGATCAAATCAGCTGCCAATCTGCAGCGATACGGTGTGTGTGAAAAAACAGTAGCTAATAAGTATGAGAAGATTTGAGATTTTTTTTATAGAAGTAAATTACAAATATATATAACTTTCTGACACCAGTTGATTTGAAAGAAAAAGATTTGCACTGAACAACCCCTTTAAAATCACTCTTGGTTTTTATTTAACTCCTTAAAGGGAACCTGTCAACAAGACAATGCTATCTACTCTATCTACATCACGTTACAGAACAGGGATAATGGAGCAGAATGATATAATTTTGTGAGAAAAGATTCTGTATAACATGTTATTTGTTGATTAAAATCCCTGCTCATTCTGTGTTAAGGAGTCCAGTGATCAGTGTTACTCAATGGACTACATCTTTAATATATATATATATCAAATCAATCTGCTCCGCTCCTTCTGCTCTATAACATAATATAGCAGATAGCTTAGGGACTATTTTCATGATGACAGGTTCCCTTTAAGGGTGCTTTTACGCACACAGATATCTGACAGATTTTTGAAGCCAAAGTCAGGAATGGATTTGAAAAGAGGAGAAATCTCAATCTTTCCTTTATGACCTGTTCTCTGACTGAGCGAACTTTCACTTTTTTTTTTTTTTTGCGACACCAATTGCACTTTGTAATGACACACTTAATGTTTTGATAAAATATGATGCAAAACTGAAAAAAAAAAATCATGGTGAAATTGAAAAAAAGCTATTTTTTACATTTCAGGTGGGTTTCATATTGACGCCACTTGTGTCAAATGTTATCTATGTTCCTATGTCAGAATGATTACAAGGATACCTACTGTAATTTATAGAATTTTTATTTTACTACTTAAAACTTACTAAATTAAAACTAAAAATTAAAATTAAAATAATAAGTATTTAAAATTACTCTAGTCTGATACTGATTCTGATAACGCTTTTATTTTTCGGTCTATGGGACTATTTGGCATATATGCAACTTTTTGTTCACTTATGGATGTGATCTGCAATTTTGTGCTTTGGCCAGTTTTTGGGGTTAAGCCGTTTAATGGGGGAGATCAGACGTGATAATTAGAGATGAGCGAACCGGGTTCGGATCGATCCGAACCCGAACGTTCGGTATTTGATTAGCGGCGGCTGCTGAACTTGGATAAAGCTCTAAGGTTGTCTGGAAAACATGGATACAGCCAATGACTATATCCATTATTTCCACATAGCCTTAGGGCTTTATCCAACTTCAGCAGCCACCGCTAATCAAATGCCGAAAGTTCGGGTTCAGATCGACTCGAGCATGCTCGAGGTTCGCTCATCTCTAGTGATAATTTAATAGTTGGGTCGATTCCACACACAGCAATTAGCACTTTTTTATATTTAAAAATAATGGGAAAGGGGGTTATTTAAAGGGGTACTCCAGCGTGGGGGCACTTTTGCGCTGGGACCGGGGACGAGGTGGCCAAGGGAAAAGACGTCCACTCACCTCCCCGGTATCAGTGGCGGGTCCCGCAACGCGGCACTCTGATGCCCGGCCGCTTCCGGGTGTCTGATGCGGGCCTCGGGACGTGACGTCTCAGGTCCGCTCAGCCACTCAGTGAAGGAGGCGGGAAAATACAGGAGGTTGCTCACTCCTACAACCAAGCTAGATGAGCCAATGTGGGACAAAACAAAAAAATGATTACAAAATGGGAAAAGACAGTACCGTATAAATAACATGATGCAAAAACATGGTAGAAAAGAATATTACCCCACAGTATAATGTCACAATGTAGCAGGAGACAGGACACCCCATGCGTATCGCCGCTCCACGGTGACTTCTTCACGGCCTGGGAAACACGGGGCATCCTGTGTTTAGACTCTCTAGGGGGGAACAAATAAAAACAGGAAGTGCCGTATTTTCTATGATAATTAAAAATAAATAACAAACATGAATTGCCTGCAGCCTCCAGTTTCTCCTCGCTTGTCCACTCGGCCAAACATTTTCGCCACCTGAGTTCTCCTTTAGGGTGCCTTTACAAAGAGAGATTTATCTGACAGATTTTTGAAGCCAAAGTCAGGAACATACTATAAACAGAGAACAGGTCATAAAGGGAAGACTGAGATTTCCCCTCTTTTCAAATCCATTCCTGGCTTTGGCTTCAAAAATCTGTCAGATAAATCTCTCTGTGTTAAGACACCCCTACTCAGCACCTGCTCATTCTAATGCCATCAGTGTATAGAGCAAACTCAGGACATGACCCTGCACTATACACCCACTATCAGCTGCTGGGACTGCGGCTCTTAGCTGGCATGGCATTTATAGTTCTGGGATTGCTATAGGCTGCCTTCAGCAGACTGTAGCAATTGTGTGAAGAGAAGATTGATCAATGCAGTACCTATGTACTGCATTGATCTCTATGAGGAATCATAGTATTGCTCATAGAAGTCCCCAAGGTGGACTACAAATAAGTGTTAAAAAAGATGATTTTTTAATATGTAAAAAAAATCCCATCCCATATTAAAAGTTTAAAGTGGTACACCAGCGTGGGGGCACTTTTGCGCTGGGACTGGGGAAGAGGTGGCAGAGGGAAAAGACTTCCACTCACCTCCCCGGAACCAGCGGCGGGTCCCGCATCACGGCGCTCCGGTGCCCGGATACCGCCTCCTTCACTGAGTGGCTGAGCGGACCTGAGATGTCACGTCTCGGGCCCGCGTCAGACACCCGGAAGCGGCCGAAAACCGGGCACCGGAGCGTTGTGATGCGGGACCCGCCGCTGGTACCGGGGAGGTGAGTGGACGTCTTTTCCCTCTGCCACCTCCTCCCCAGTCCCAGCGCAAACAACACTTATTTGTAGTCCACCTTGGGGACTACTATAAGCAATACTATGATTCCTCATAGAGATCAATGCAGTACATAGGTACTGCATTGATCAATCTTCTCTTCACACAATTGCTACAGTCTGCTGAAGGCAGCCTATAGCAATCCCAGAACTATAAATGCCATGCCAGCTAAGAGATGCAGTCCCAGCAGCTGATAGTGGGTGTATAGTGCAGGTTCATGTCCTGAGTTTGCTCTATACACTGATGGCATTAGAATGAGCAGGTGCTTCCTGTGTTGTCAACATATTAAACATGCTGACTAGGGGTGCCTTAACACAGAGAGATTTATCTGACAGATTTTTGAAGCCAAAGCCAGGAATGGATTTGAAAAGAGGAGAAATCTCAGTCTTCCGTTTATGACCTGTTCTCTGTTTATAGCATGTTCCTGACTTTGGCTTCAAAAATCTGTCAGATAAATATCTCTGTGTAAAGGCACCCTAAAGGAGAACTCTGGTGGCGAAAATGTTTGGCCGAGTGGGGAAGGGAGGGGAAACTGGAAGCTGGCAGGCTGGCAGTTTGCAATTTATGTTTGTTATTTATTTATTTCTAATTATCATGGAAAATACGGCACTTCCTGTTTTTATTTGTTCCCCCCTAGAGAGTCTAAACACAGGATGCCCCGTGTTTCCCAGGCCGTGAAGAAGTCACCGTGGAGCGGCGATACGCATGGGGTGTCCGGTCTCCTGCTACATTGTGACATTATACTGTGGGGTAATATTCTTTTCTACCATGTTTTTGCATCATGTTATTTATACGGTATTGTCTTTTCCCATTTTGTAATCATTTTTTTGTTTAGTCCCACATTGGCTCATCTTGCTTGGTTGTAGCAGTGAGCAACCTCCTGTATTTTAGGAGGCTGCCGTATAGTGATTTTAAATGTTTTTAACCTTTGTAGCCGGTGATAATAAAGCTATTTTATAATTCATACAGGTGTGCGCCTCACTCATATACTCTATGGTTCTTCTTTTTCTTTGTACATTCATAGCCCATTTATAGGGGAAGGGGCGGCACCCTAACTCTGAATATCTTACTACTTATTATATATTCCTTTGGTGGTGCCCGCCTTTTATATTAGAAATGTTTCCCAGGCCATCTGAGCGCTCACAGAGAAGGCAGTCATGTAATTGATGGACACATTGAGCTGTAACACTGTACTGGCCAGGACTTTGTGCTTAGTCTCTAAAAATCTGCCTTCAGGAGACTGGTGTATACACTACAGCTGTGGTTTCATAGACTGCTATTCAATTAAGCAGTGCTGTTAGGCCGGGTTTACATATGAACGGCAGTGCGGCAGCGTTTTCCTCTGGCGCAGGAGAAAAGCGTCAGAGGGAAACGCATCATTGAACTGATCCCATTGTTTTCAATGGGACCGTTCAAAACATGCAGCGGGTAAATAGTACTCTCCGCATCGCTGGACCGTCGGTGCGTCAGGACGTATCTTGCAGCGTCCTGGCGCACCGCCGCTCCGGCGCCACACCCATTAAAACAAATAGAGCGCCGGAGGCCTCGCCGGGCAGGACGCATGCTGTTCGGCTCTAGCTTCCGGCGTTCAGCCCAAGAGGAGTGCCCTGTCTGTGTAATACAGACATAAAAATATCTCTTCCCCAGTGCGCTCTCCCCCAGTAATATATAGCCCCCCTGTTGCTCCCCCAGTAGTATATAGCCCCTCCTGTTGCTCCCCAGTAGTATATAGCCCCCTGTGCGCTCTCCCCTAGTAGTATATAGCCCCCGTGTGCTCTCCCACAGTAATATTTAGCCCCCCTGTTGCTCCCCCAATAGTATATAACCCCCCTGTGCGCTCTCCCCAGTAGTATTTAGCCCCCCTGTGTGCTCTTCCCCAGTAATATATAGCCCCCCTGTTGCTCCCCCAATAGTATATAACCCCCCTGTGCGCTCTCCCCCAATAGTATATAACCCCCCTGTGTGCTCTCCCCTAGTAGTATATAGCCCCCGTATGCTCTCCCCCAGTAATATATAGCCCCCCTGTTGCTCCCCCAATAGTATATAACCCCCCTGTGCGCTCTCCCCCAGTAGTATATAGCCACCCTGTGTGCTCTCCCCCAGTAATATATAGCCCCCCCGTTGCTCCCCCAGTAGTATATAGCCCCACTGTGCGCTCTCCCCCAGTATTATATAGCCCCCCCTGTGCACTCTCCCAATTAGCCCCCTGTGAGCTCCCCCAATTAGTATATAGCCCCCCTTGTGGGCCCTCCCCCCTCCCATATAACCCCCCTGTGAGCTCCCCCCAGTAGTATATAGCCTCCCTGTGAGCTCCCTAGTATATATCCCCCCTGTGCCCTCCCCCCATTAGTGTATAGCCCCCTGCTGCCACTATACTCGCAGCGTGATGACAATACGTTGCAAGGATCAAATCTCATTGAAAATTACAGGAAAACATATAGGAAAACAAAAATATCAAATGTTGAGAGCAAATTGTGACAACTGACGGCAACTGATGGAAAATGATGCTTTTAAAAGAAAAAAGGATAGAAAAACTGATGACAACTGATGCATTTTTGGCATCAATTGTGACATCAGTTGTGGTTAGTTTTTAGAAAAAAAAACTGAAACTGACGCAAACTTATATATGTAAACCCATGCCACATGCGAGGGTTAGAATGAATCGGGCATGCTCAAGGTTCGCCAATCTCTTGTGTGTACCTCTGTTATCTATATACTGGTCACTTGTCACTGTTCTCCTGTCTATGTTAATTTTCCAGCAGTACCCTGCTTATCATCTGTATAGTATAGAGAGTATCAACTTACTTTTAAGCCTAGTGTCCAAAAGATTATTTTATAATATAGATAAATAAAAAATCACTAAAAACCTGATTTAAACGATAGGTTATTTTCTGATGACACATTCCCTGTGGAATGGGTCTATAAGAGCCCCCTAGATGGGCTAAGTTGGTGCTGATAATAAGCGCCAATCTCGTTGATTTGCACTTGTTTAAGAAGCCTTTAGGTTGTATTCACATGGACCATTTATTTTGTGTTAATTTTGTGGGTTTTTTTGCCACAAATTGCAGTAAAATGGAGCAATTTTTGCTGTGGCAAAATAGCACCAAAATCACAGTAAAAATGCATCACTAATGCAAAATAAACATCATGACTGAACACGTTAACATGCAGATCAATTCTTATTCAGACAGGGTCAAACTAACAATTGCTAGATTGCCTCTTTAATGTCATAATTGTTATCAACAACACATTGACCCTGGGGGTGTGCACTGGGGGTGTGCAGCCCACAATGATTTTTAGGCCTACATGTTAGATCCAATCAGCTAATAACTGACACTGTTAGGCTATGTTCACACAACGTATTAGACCCTGTGACCCGGCCAGCCTCTGCCCGGATCATCCCGGGTGGTACTTAAGTACCGGCCGGGTAATCTTTCCGGCCGCAGGGTTCTGATCAGAGCGAGCCCACATCAGAACCTTCCACAGCACACTATGAAGCTTGCGGCCGGAGCCGCTTGCTTCATTGTGTGAACTGACAGGGTTTCCTATGGCCGCAATTCATTGAATTGCGGCCGCAGAAAACTGACATGTCAGTTATTTGCGGCGCACGCGATCCCGGCCGGATCGTATACGATGTGTATACGCTCCGGCCGGGATCCCATAGAACATGAGGCAATGTTCCACACTGCATAAAGTACGGCCGTTGTTGCCGATGGCAACAACGGCCGTACTTTTACGTAGTGTGAACATAGCCTTAGGGTATGTGCACACTATGGATTCCGAGTGAAGAACTTCAAGCGGATTTTGCCACCCTTCCCAAAGGCTCCATTCTATGTTTAGGCATAGAATGGAGCCTATGGGACAGGCAGAACTTCCGCTTGAAGTTCTCCGCCCGGAATCCATAGTGTGCACGTACCCTAACATGAAACAACTGAAAATGGCCTTTGGTCTATAAGTAGTTCCCTTGTATAATGATCAGTAGAGGTGTTGGCATGCCAATGCGCATGAGGAAGCTAGCTATATAAAAGCAGATAGATAATAAATCTAGTGGGATGGAAACCTAAAACCTTAATGTCATGTCATGGTGAAAACTATTAGTAAATCTGGATTGAATTTCGTAGCATAAATTAAAATATCTAAAGGAGAAATATGAAGAAAATGATAATTTGTCAGCAGGCAAGGGGGACCATAATAAACCAGCTCTACTTGCCTCTGCAGCTCCAAGTCACAGGCTGTGTTGGGATGTCGTCATGGTGTGTGTGTGGGGGGATTTGTGGTGGCAATGGGTTGGTTGGAAATACCCAACCTAGCTGATTGTCCACTCTGAGTAGAGCCTGCTTATTATATTCCCCCCGTCCCTGCCTGCTACAAAGTTACCATTTTCTCCTACAGAGGTACCCTACAGAGTGTATGCTCTCAATGTATTAAACTATATAGGTTTTTACCATCATAAATGGTCAACTCAACAAATAAATAGGCTTCCTTCTGGGGTACACAGTAGTGGAGCCCCTAGGGTTTGTTGTTTGCTCCCATTCCTTGTATAGTGTCCTCAGTTGCTTCTAGTGTTAATAAAGAGGGAGGAACTGTATGAAAGCCATAAAAAGGTGTCACAGGCTGACTTAAAGGACAGGTCTGGCGGGGTGGGGGGGCTACATAACAAAGAACATATGCTTACCGGACCTTGTGCCTGCTCTGCGCCTCATCGCTAGGCTCCCATACCCCGACAGATGCCATTTTCTGCTGGCTGTGAGGTACGTCACCACCCGGCTTCCATGACAATTAGACAGGTAAATATACCTTCTATATTGTGTTTCCCGTGCTAGTCCTAGATTTGAAGGTTAGGGAAAGTTTTATCACATACCATTATTTTCACCTAGTTTGAATTTCTTTGCTTTGTCCCATTAGTAGCTATATATTGTCTAAGAGCTATTCATAAAAGAGCTTGCTTTCAAAGCAGTTTAGTTATATATATGATATGAAGAGCTCTACAGTAAATTACTTTTCCTTTTAAATTGTGTTATCGGCCTCTGTACACCGCCCTTTCTTTGGATCTTGAAACATTAAGTCTCTTCTTAGCACTCAAAATAAACACAATAAAATAGGAAGCTTTAATGTAAACTGCTGCCCACACACTCCTCATCTACTTGTGTTAAGCCTCGTCTTCCTCTGGGTGACTCACAGGTATTTAGGTGCAGGCGCGGATGGTGTAAAGTCTTAATTCAAAGAAGACTAGTTAATATCTTTGTCACCACATCTTTCATCTGCAGTGGGATTTAGCACTGTGTGTGTGTAATTTGCCATGAATGCATACTGCTTGTATTTACCTATGGCTATGTTCACACAACGTTTTTTCAGCTCCGTTTAAAATGACGTCCGTTATTTTGAGTGTAAAATTGAAAAGTCCATTGAATTTAATATTAAAAACGAACGAACGGTAAAAAGGGAAAATGGTGTGTGAACTACTAAGAAAAACGTCTGCTGTTTCCAAAAGACATCCGAAAATAATTGTCATTATCGTTATTTTGACGTCCGCAGTAATAACGTCCGTTCTTTAATACATTGTGTGCATTGGACGTCCGTCTTTATATTGACTTCAATGCATAACATGGGATCACACAAGTTATTTAAATGTTCACTTGAGGAGGACTTGTCAGTAGCTAAACAGGGCTTTAAATAATATATTATATATATATATATATATATATATATATATATATATATATATATATATACACACACACACACTACCGTTCAAAAGTTTGGGGTCACCCAAACAATTTTGTGTTTTCCATGAAAAGTCACACTTATTCACCCCCATACGTTGTGAAATGAATAGAAAATAGAGTCAAGACATTGACAAGGTTAGAAATAATGATTTGTATTTGAAATAACATTGTTTTTACATCAAACTTTGCTTTCGTCAAAGAATCCTCCTTTTGCAGCAATTACAGCATTGCACACCTTTGGCATTCTAGCTATTAATCTGTTGAGGTAAGCTGGAGAAATTGCACCCCACGCTTCTAGAAGCAGCTCCCACAAGTTGGATTGGTTGGATGGGCACTTCTGGTGTACAATACGGTCAAGCTGCTCCCACAACAGCTCAATGGGGTTCAGATCTGGTGACTGCGCTGGCCACTCCATTACCGATAGAATACCAGCTGCCTGCTTCTGGTGTAAATAGTTCTTACACAATTTGGAGGTGTGTTTAGGGTCATTGTCCTGTTGTAGGATGAAATTGGCTCCAGTCAAGCGCTGTCCACTGGGTATGGCATGGCGTTGCAAAATTGAGTGATAGCCTTCCTTATTCAGAATCCCTTTTACCCTGTACAAATCTCCCACCTTACCAGCACAAAAGCAACCCCAGACCATCACATTACCTCCACCATGCTTAACAGATGGCGTCAGGCATTCTTCCAGCATCTTTTCATTTCTTCTGCGTCTCACAAACATTGTCATCCGTCCACAACACTTTTTTCCAGTCTTTCTCTGTCCAATGTCTGTGTTCTTTTGCCCATCTTAATCTTTTTCTTTTATTGGCCAGTCTCAGATATGGCTTTTTCTTTGCCACTCTGCCCTGAAGCCCAAAATCCCGCAGCCGCCTCTTCACTGTAGATGTTGACACTGGTGTTTTGCCGGTACTATTTAATGAAGATGCCAGTTGGGGACCTGTGAGACGTCTGTTTCTCAAACTAGAGACTCTAATGTGCTTATCTTCTTGCTTAGTTGTGCAACGAGGCCTCACACTTCTTTTTCTACTCTGGTTAGAGCCTGTTTGTGCTGTCCTCTGAAGGGAGGAGTACACACCGTTGTAGGAAATCTTCAATTTCTTGGCAATTTCTCGCATGGAATAGCCTTTGCTTCTAAGAACAAGAATAGACTGTCGAGTTTCAGATGAAAGTTCTATTTTTCTGGCCATTTTGAGCGTTTAATTGACCCCACAAATGTGATGCTCCAGAAACACAATCTGCTCCAAGAAAGGTCAGTTTTGTAGCTTCTGTAATGAGCTAGACTGTTTTCAGATGTGTGAACATGATTGCACAAGGGTTTTCTAATCATCAATTAGCCTTCTGAGCCAATGAGCAAACACATTGTACCATTAGAACACTGGAGTGATAGTTGCTGGAAATGGGCCTCTATACACCTATGTAGATATTGCACCAAAAACCAGACATTTGCAGCTAGAATAGTTATTTACCACATTAGCAATGTATAGAGTGTATTTGTTTAAAGTTAGGACTAGTTTAAAGTTATCTTCATTGAAAAGTACAGTGCTTTTTCTTCAAAAATAAGGACATTTCAATGTGACCCCAAACTTTTGAATGGTAGTGTGTATATTTTTTTTTCCCTTTTCTTTCCAACACTGCCATATATGCTTTTTGTTAATTTATAAATGAAGCCAAGCCTTAGCGTAGATTTCCAAATGCGGTACATTGGCACTACGGAATCCCTCTGCAGCAGAAAAGGGGCCTGCCCTGATAGATATATTTGTCAATAAGGCTAGGGCAACAAATTGCCAGAACAAAATATTTGGGTCACTTGCTTTCATGTGACTTTATTTAGGGTGCCGTCACACATACCGGATCCGCAGTGGATTTCACGCTGCGATTTGCAGCGAAATCCGCTGCACATCCTAGTATAGTGAAGTTCAATGGGGTCATTTTCATTCCGCTGCAGATCTGTGACCTGGCCCTTTAAACCCCTGCCGCCCCAAGCCTGCAGCCCGCACCCGGAGCATACATTACCTGCTCGGCGCATCGGCTGTGTGAGGCTCCCAGCTCCCCTCACTCCTCATCAGCCAATCAGTGCTGCCGTGCACTGACTGAAATCCGCAGCAGATCAAGTATGTGTGAAGTCACCCTTACAGTTGCAATTTTTTTTTATGTCATGCATGACACCATTCATTAACCTTTCATGTAATGTTGCAGTGTGACAATGTGATTTTCATGTCATGCGACCAAAGTCACTGTATAGTCTTAATTGCGGAATTATTATTATGCACACATACTGTGCTAGATAAAGTGCATCCTCTGCAATGGTTATATGTTCCGAATCCAAACATTTTTTTTTTCTATTAATATCTCCCCTATGCAACTCCAAGCATACCACACATTAATTCACCCTCTGACGTAAACTGGCAGGAGATTGTATCTGGTCATAAGCAGACAATATGATTACTGTGTCTTGTTGGGTAGATAATCATATTGTCATGCCTATTTTGGAAGTTCTTGTGATGAACCCATTAAACATTCATTGGTATCAGGGTGTCACACTCAGATCATTCTCCCTCCCTGCCACGCTTGTGGTGCACGTTACTTAGCTTTGTTCCTCGGCTATTTAAACCCGACTATGGATTAAACAGAGTTCTACAATGAGCAGAAGGTGGAAGCCAGCAGGTGGGCCTGACCCTCTCATTTAATAGTGATTAGTGAAGATTAAAGTCACCATTCATCTGCTGACAAGAGGACTCCCTACCCCCTTCCCCCCCTTAAAATAGCATGTTGAAGCACATATTGTATCACATGAACTCTACGGAGAGAGTACAAGAATAGCTTGAACAGAAAACTGAAATTCAAAATACTTTACATTCAGAAATTCAAGTGAATGCAAAATGGCCTGAAAAAAATATCAATGTATATCATATTTGTTTATATAGCAACAACATATGCACCACTTTACCATTCCAAGAATACAAACAGACATTGCAGAGTAACAAACTGATAGAATATAAAGAAGAGGAGTGAGGGTTCTGCTTGTTAGGGCCCTATTCCACGGGACGATTATTGTTCAGATTATCGTTAAATCGTTTGAATGTAAACGATAATCGTTTGTTTGGATAGCAGTTAACGATTAACGACCGAACGATAAATTGTTGATCGTTTACTAAAACCTGGACCTATTTTTATCGTTGCTCGTTCGCAAAACGTTCGCATTGAATAAGACGTTGTTCGGTCGTTCGCAGTAGTGACGAACGCAATAGCGACGCAAGTCGACCGCAAGAACGATCATAAGTAACGATTATTGTTCCATGTAAATGGGTGAACGATTTCAGGTCTTTTGCTATAGCGGTCGTGTGGATCATTTATCGTATATGGTTATGCGATCATCCTGTGAAATAGGGCCCTTAGAGTGCATTTACACAGATTTATCTGACAGAAGCCAAAGCCAGGAACAGACTATAAACAGAACAGATCATAAAGGAAAGACTGAGATGTCTCCCTCTTCAAATCCATTCCTGGCTTTGGCTTCAAAAATCTGTCAGATAAATCCCTGAGTAAAAACACCATAAGGACTTACAATTAGGAATGAGCGAATTTACAGTACTAGCGAAGCGATTCACAAGGCTTGGTCATTGGCTTGTCAGCTTGACAAGCCAATGATCGAGCCTAGCAAATCGCTTTGCTAGTACTGTAAATTCGCAATCTATTAGAAATTTTTAAGTTTAGGGATGTACAATAAACTGTAGGAGCCCGTCACCAGTCAGAATCCGTATATGTACAGCAAGGATTTCTCTGAAGGGTGAAATTGCAGAATGTAAGGTTTATGGTTTAAAGAAGGGAGACCAATAAGGGATGGAAAACTCCTGCCTAAACAGATGTTTATTATTTTTTAGTGCATGGATGTTGGGAGTAAAGCTGCATTCACACGTTTGTAGGTTTTGTGGATCTACGGACAATGAATGCCTATCCTGTATTGCTTCCCCGGCTGGCATGATGTAGCAACATTATGCCAACAATGGGGAAAATGTTTGAATCTCTGCGGCACTGTAATTTTCCCTGCTGCCGGCACGATATTGATACATCATGCCGGGTGGGGAAACAATCCAGGACATTCACCGTCCATAGGTCTGCAAAATCTACGGACGTGTGAATGCAGCCTAAAGGCCCTATTACACGGAATGAATAATGGCCTATAATCATTCCGTATAAAAAAAAGGCAACGATTAGTCGACCTGAACGATGTTGGCTGATCGTTGCAGTTGTTTGTCTTTCAACATGTTGAATGACAAACAACTCATATGTCAACAATCTGCTGTCATCGCTCTGTGGACCAGGAGCAGCGGCAGCAGAAAAAAAAGACAAATTTGGTCAGCTCTCCTAGAACACCATTCACACTAGGCAGGAGCCCATTGCAATGGCTGAAATTGCAAACACACAAAAACACAGAAAAATGCAACAGCTCACCGTAATGGCAAGATACGGAAATGGCAAAGAGAATTAGAGTCTCTTTGTCTCTTTCATTGTCTGGCGGTGTTAATAAGTAACAACAGCTCCAGTCTCATTCAAGTGCATAAGAGCTGAGCTGCACTTACACATCCCCACTGCTACACAGTGAATGGAGTCAAACTCTGTTCACTGTGTACTGTGGCACTGAACAGCTTATAGGCGTGGGCATTGACACCCCACAGATCAGTACATTTTGCCTGGAAACCCCCTTTAACCTCTGTGTGTAAACTTTAAATAAAGATGTTTATCATATTCAAAGTCTTTTTAATTCCCTCATTGATGATATGTACAACATAGAGCTTTGTGGGATACAACTCTACATGCTAAAACTTATAGAACACATGGACAACCATTTAATAACTATATACTGTATCTAGAATTGCAATTTAATAAAATAAAAAATAAAAAACAACTTTAAAGTGTGATCTTGAATTTTGTTGCCAGGATTGCAGGTAATTTGACATAGGAACAGCTTATCCCATTTCATGATTTTAATATATATTTATACTTCTGACCTCCCGTAACTATTTTTGTGAGAGACACGATGAGGTAGGCACATCACATATCACTGCCACATGAAGGAAATAACCAGAGATGAGCGAATTTACAGAAATAACGAAGCAAAGCGCTTTGCTGTCTCTGCAATCTGCTTATCAGCCTGCTGCCTTTTAACTCTGGATCCACTCCTGGGAAACTTCTCACAGTTTTCCAAGACTGGATCCAGCTTTTCCCAGCAACAGAGGAGAAGCAGCAGTCAGTTAAAAGGCATCAGGCTGATGAGCGGATTGCAGAGATAGCAAAGCACTTGTCTAGAAGTAACCTTGATTGTCTTGTTACAATGACACCTGCCAAGGCCAAGAATACATTAGCCAATAAAAGATAAGTGAGTCCTTGTGCTGCAAGAACAAAAACAGAAAAGTGGTCATGTGTAATCCTGAAGAAGAGCCATTGTAGCACAATTCGTTGTTATAACTTTTTAAATCAACAGGGGAAGTGATATAAAGCATAGCTGCAATTTACATTACAGGGAATGGGTCATCAGAAAATGACTTATATTTTAATGTTCTTATGTTAAACATATTAAAAAAATAGTGACATTTCTTTATCATTTTCAATTTTTTATCTATATTTATAAAATAATCCTGATATCTTTTTATTCTTACCACTGGGACTAAAACTAAGCTGAGACTTCCTGCTGTGTCTGTAGTCGTAAGAGGAGATTCTGTAATGTTATCTTTGCAGCATTGTAGCGACATGTGACACCAGGTAGGGTTGACAATATCAGCTCCCTGTGAGATGACCTCTTCAAAGGTCACAGAGCATGTTTAATGATGTTTCACATTCATCTCAAGGAGACAGTCTGTCTATTGTCCTCTATGTCCATGAGTCTTGCTGTAAAGCATGTGGCTAAATGCCATTAGGAACAGCCCAGACAAGATGGCTGACAGATATGTGATAGATTGTTAAAGCCAAAGTCAGGAACAGAATATAAACAGAGAACAAGTCATAAATAGAGATGACCGGTTTCGGGTTCGAGTCCATCCGAACCCGAACGATCGGCATTTGATTAGCGGGGGCTGCTGAACTTGGATAAAGCTCTAAGGTTGTCTGGAAAACATGGATACAGCCAATGACTATATCCATGTTTTCCACATAGCCTTAGGGCTTTATCCAAGTTCAGCAGCCACTGCTAATCAAATGCCGAAAGTTCGGGTTTGGATGGACTCGAGCATGCTCGAGGTTCGCTCATCTCTAGTCATAAAGTAAAGACTGAGATTTCTCCTATTTTCAAATTCATCCTTGGCTTTGGTCACAAAAATCTGTCAGATAATCTTTGTGTGTAATAGGGCCCTAAAAACTACCTTCAGGAGACTAGACCTGGATACAAGTATAACATAGCATATCTTTGTTTTAATTTTGTTTAATTTTAATTAATGTAAAACATGCACACATGATTTTTATCACATCTACTGGGCACAAAAGCGCCCATTTAATGTAGGCTGTGATAGAAAGATGTCACAGTGCCCATGCTGACTCCCATTCTTCATGAGAGCATCAGCCCTCAACCATGAAGTAGTTGAGGCAGATGGCCTGATCCAATGTCATTTTAATTGATTATAATGTTAACAGCTAAGTACATGTGTGATGTACCTGGATGAAAGATGGCAACCGGATATACTTGGAAGAATGCAAGCTGGTGCAGGTAGTATAATGCTCCGGGAAACAATCCGTTCTGATGTTACTTTAGAATGTGTGTGTTCTCCAGGTTTGC
The DNA here is from genome assembly GCF_027789765.1 of Dendropsophus ebraccatus. Taxonomy (NCBI): domain Eukaryota; kingdom Metazoa; phylum Chordata; class Amphibia; order Anura; family Hylidae; genus Dendropsophus; species Dendropsophus ebraccatus. Next base: position 135,290,890 of record NC_091454.1, read on the forward strand.
TCATCTTTAGCAGGGGCTTTTTTGGCACGATAATGTGCATTGCCATCCTGCAAAATTTGCTCAGGAACACCAAACATGATACCCAGTTGAAGGTGTTAGGGCCCTTTTACACAGAAAGATTATCTGACAGATTATCTACCAAAGATTTGAAGCCAAAACCAGAAACAGACTATAAACAGAGATCAGGTCATAAAGGAAAGCCTGAGATTTCTCCTCTTTTCAAATCCATTCCTGGCTTCAAATCTTTGGCAGATAATCTGTAAAATAATCTTTCTGTGTAAAAGGGCCCTTTACTTGACGACTTATTTCCAAAGATTAAGGCTAATTGAGCATTGGTGGGGTATGTTGGAAAAAAAATCTCAAAATTCCCATCTCAAAATTTAGTGGACTAATGGTGCGTTTACACGCACCATTTTGGAAGCCAAAGCCAGGAATGGATTTGAAAAAAGGAGAAATCTCAGTCTTTCCTTTATGACCCGTTCCCTGTTTCTGGTCTGTTCCTGGCTTTGGCTTAAAAAATCTGTCAGATAAATCTGCCTGTGTAAATGCACCATCACTCACACCTGTTTGTCATCTCATTGACTGAAAACTCCTGACTGAGGGCCCTATTACACGGGACGATTTTTGTGCGAAAAATCGTTATATCATTCTAATTTCTAATAATCGTTTTGTGTAATTGCAGGCAACGATCGAAAAATCGTTCGTATGTTGTTGATTTAGAGCTGAACCTAAAATTATCATTAATCATTCGCTGTAATTCCACATTTGTTCGCTCAAGTTCCGCATTTTTTCACTAATCATTCAGTGTAATGCTGCATTTACACAGAACAATTATCGTTCGAATTTTCACAATAACGATAGCATTTGAGTGATAATCGGCTCGTGTAAACACAGAATGATCAAGAGAAATTGTTCATTGTGATCTTTGAACATTTTCTTAAATTGTCGTTGGTCGTTCACTAAAAATTTGCAGATCACTTTGTGTAAACAGTCTTTCACAGATTCACCCTATGTGTGAGATGGGCTTAAGCTATCCTAAAAACGATTGCAATAACAATTTTTCTAACAATTTATTCGTCTAAACGCTGATCGATATAAAAACCAAATCGTTGCTTCAAAATCATTAAACGATCGATTGGATGAATTATGGCTTTGTGTAAACGGACCATAAGCTTTAGCTTTGGCTTTCCAGGCATGATGGAAATTGTAGTTTTGCAACAGCTGGAAGGCTGAAGGTTCCCCATCTCTGGATTAAAGGGTTAGTTAACACGTCTGTAGAATTCTGTCTGCACACGGACAGTGTTCTGTGGACTGGACCTGAGATCTCCCAGCATCATGATTAATTATGATGTTGGGAGCTCCTAAACAGTTTGCGGCTGTACCAGTACATTAGTGTAACCTTTTAAACTGTTTAGGAGCTCCTGACATCTTAATTAATCATGATGCTGGGAGCTCCCAGATCCAGTCCACAGAACACTGTCCGTAGAGAATTCTATGGACGTTTGAAAGACTTCTAAATTGTTCTGCTTTAAATGCCTTGGCGTCAGATACCACAAGACACTTTTAGAGCTCTCCTGGACAGGTCAGAGCTGTTCTGGCTGACACAATATTGTACAGGTATATCATTATGTAAAAAAAAAAAGGAAACAAGCAAAAAACTAGAATATAATCAATTGATTTTTTTAACACCAGTATAATCCCTTCAATACTATGGGTACATTCACACATACTTAATCTGTTGCCTAGTTCAGGGCACATGTGATGGTGCTGATTTAGTGCAGCAGACGTCAGTTATTTATATACAGTATATCAGTTAAATCAGAAGCAGATTGAGTGTAAATGGACCCTCTATATTCTGAAAATATAGCCACAGACACTTGCCTGTTACATCTGGATGTCCTTTTCTCTAGCACGTGACGTTTCACTGGGCTCCTAGACCAAGCAGAGAGTCATGTACTGTACGTCACCCTCATCTACACATATAGGTCTGTCAACACTAAACTTTTTTTTGTTCGTTGGCTGACTGCAGCAGGTGAATAATTCTCCTCTCCATATCACCTGCCAAGAGCTGCAAACAAATGCTTTATATCCTTACATGGGCCGGCAGCTGAGAAAACACCAGCCTGCTTTTACACAAATCCTTTTTTGTGGCATACTGCCTTTTAAAATGTATTCATTGAAGTAGTATTAGGCCAAGGCTGAGCATTGCAATGGGTTAAGCTGAATATTATCAATAATAAAGGATAAATTGTTGATAAAAAATTTCAAATGGACACAACTTGTATGAGAATTTACAGCAACCGACAATGTCTGGTCTACTTGGTTGTTATTCTCCATTTACATCAAATTAGAAAAAATAGTTTTCAGACTTATACTAATGCCTATGAGATTGTGACGCCCACTAAAAAAACATCAAATAATACAAAACAAGACAAAAAGTGATGTTCTTCCAATACTGCAAGGGAAGAGTGGTGAGTACAAAGGAAGGAATAGTGGAAAAGAGAAAGAAAGGGGAAGGCTTGCATGGGACTGCATGCTCAGACAGCAATACATTTCATCATGATATAAGTGCCATCCGGACAGTCAGATGGTTGTGGTCAAGGATTTTATATACCTGTTGGCTGCTAGGTTGTTTTCTATTTGCATCACATTTCTCTTAACAAGGCTACATTCACTCAGTAGTTTTTCAGCACTGTATATTGTCTGCAATCCTCCGCAATCATAATCCGCAAAAAAAGGAAAGGTAATAGTTAACAAAATGGGAATGGTTTAAAATGATTACTCATCCATATTTTTTGCAGATGCTACATCCTTAAAATTATGGGTTATCCACAAATAATACAAACACCCCCATAGACTTTTATGGGACAATCTGAAACTTTTGCAGATTTGTAAATATACGGACAGTATGAACAGTCCAATTGTAATCAATGGTCCCTAAATTTCTTTGTAACTGCGGATCCGCAAAATAACGGAATGTGGGAATGTAGCTTTAGCAGATCCGGAATTATGGCCAAAGTTAGGGCCCACTAATTTCAAATGGACTGTTCACACTGTCCGTATAAATTCGCAATAATTACTGACAAGCTCTCTGGCACCGATTGTCCCATAGAAGTCGATGGCAGAGTTTTTAATTTTTGAGGATGAAACGTCCACAAATCCATAACAAAATACAGATGAGTAATCATTTGAACCCATTCCCACTCATTTAACTATCCCCTTGCTCTTTTTTGCTGACCTGAAAAACAGACAAATTTTTGCAGATTGCAGACAAAGATTGCAGACATCATATACAGTCCTGAAAAACTATTGAACATGGCAATGTTGCCTTAGACTGTTCAGAAGAAAACATTAAGTAATTCCAGTATAAAAGAAGAGAACCATCCTTACTCCTTTTCATTCACTTAAGGCTAGAGCCACAGCGACTTTTGTCATATGACACTAAGATCATGCACCTAATATTAGTAAATGGTCTTCCGTTCCAAATGGGACACACCAGTTGCAAAATAAAAATCCATCCTTAGTGGATTTTTCCCACGGTTCACAAATCACACACAACTTTGCTACCACAGAACTCCATGCAAGTCATGTGCAACATTGCGTTCTCTATTTTGTTGACAACCAAGTCACAACTGTAAAAGTTGCCAACAGCAAGTTGACACTGAATGTCTGGAGTAAAAGCCAGCAGTAAAATGTCCAGCATTCCAATCATCTTTATTGCAACAATGTGAAGTGAAGTGAATGGCAGCACTTCGATCCTGACTAGTGATGAGTGAATGAAGTTTGGCATTTTACTCCCGGTGGCTGGAGAAGGTGGATGCACCTCTAGGGAGTCCTGGAATATAGATACAGCCCATAGACAGTATCCGAATGTTTGGTACTTTCGTTCATCACTAATCCTGACGTGGGTCTTTAACAATAAAGACTGACTGATTGGAACGCTGGACATATTATGCTACATTCAATGTCAGTATTTTTCACTTGGTTTTACTGACCAGAAAATACTAAATTCATTACAACTGATTATTTTCAATTGATTTATTCATACATACAGTAAATTTGCGGATCCGCAATCCTTGACCAGAAAAAAAAAAAATTGGACAGGTTGTAATAAGATCTGTAATTACAGAACGGACACCCCAATAGACATCTATGGATAGGGCAAAATTTGCAGAGAGTACATTGCAATCCGCATCATGGATCCATTTTTTTTTTTGTGACATCACCAAGCTCCTCCTGGCAGCCATTTTATGAAGGAAGTAGCTGCACATGTGATGAACATAATAGATTTGCAGATTGCGGATAAAAAATAGAGGTATTTCAGTGTTTACACAGTCAGGAACATTCACTTTGCCAGACTGAACATAGGCTACTAATGATTATGTTGATTGCTGATGCATGCCTTTGACATTCTGCCAGATGTTATGAGAATTCAGACGGTTTCTAGCCCAGAGCTGCATTTACAATGTTACTGGTTACTACTGCAAACATGTAGACAAACTTGTCATTAGACAGCTTCTTAGTGGAGCTCATACAATACAGTTTATGGACAGTTACAGCGGATGTATGTACATTGCCTTAAGATTTATCACAATGTACACTAAGAGGAAAGTCTTTGCAGACATTGAGACAGGAAAGAATTGCAAGAGTTCAGCTGTGAAGCCTGCAAAACTGTAAATGCAGCTCTAGTTACAAACTGTAACTCAGTCTATACAAGATAAGTAATACAATGACCCAGATTTATGAAAGTGTATAAAAAAGAAACTGGTGTAGACTGCCCATAGCAACCAATCACAGCTCCGCTTTCAGCTGTGATCGAAAGCTTTGCTGTGGGCAGTTCCCTTTGCTATTGGTCGCACATCTCCTATTCACACAGGAAAATGTGTGGCCGCTAAATTTTAATGCATGCTCTAAAGATGCGATCAGCTAAGGGTCCATTTACTCAGAAAGATTATCTGACAGATTATCTGCCAAAGATTTGAAGCCAAAGCCAGGAATGGATTTGAAAAGAGCAAAAATCTCAGGCTTTCCTTTATGACCTGATCTCTGATTATAATGCAATGTCCAGAAAGTATTCCAGCGAGACAGCCATCCTTAATAAAATCCACTTATGCAGTGATTAAGACGTACCAACGTCGAAACGCGTCGCACTATCCATGTGTTGGATGTTTTATTCTATTTTTGTCCAAGCTAAATAAAAGTGGATTTTATTAAGGATGGCTGTCTCGCTGGAATACTTTCTGGACATTGCATTCTGACCAGCCCTGTGAGTTCCAGGGCACTAGCGATGCCTCCTACACCACGCTTACATCTAGGAGAAGGTTCAGACCTACATTACAGGCATGTATATGGTTGTAGCGATTTTCTTTTCTTTTGTACTGATCTCTGATTATAGTCTGTTTCTGGCTTTGGCTTCAAATTTTTGTCAGATAATCTGTCAGATAATCTTTCCATGTAAATATATCCTTAGGATAAGGCATTTTCCTGCTCCTTAGGTGATCACTGTCAATTTTCCAGGGGGAAGGCGATTATTGGCCGCAAGAGCGTTAATACGAACACTTATTGCCGATAATTGATGCCTGTAAAAGGCCCTTAGACCTGAACATTCTAGTAAGGGTTTCTTCCTCAAGGCTCTTTACCGTCACAGGTAAGTTTTAAAGTGACTGTACCACCAGGCCCAGGCTGAAGCACTGGAGGCGGGCCGACCCACCCTTAGTGGGAGGAAACCCCAGCCTCTCCATGACGTGACTCCATTAGAATCAATGGAAACCTATCACAGAGGGGCTGGGGTTTCCTCCCACTAAGGGTGGGTTGGCCCACCTCCAGTGCTTCAGCCTGGGCCTGGTGGTACAGTCACTTTAAATACTTTATGACCATCCAGGTATTCAGAAAACCTGATCATTCAGGACATTGGAAGTCTAAATGGTGGCAGATTTGACTCTAAAATCATATTTTATCATGCAATACTGTGAGACCTGTGAGACAAATCTATTAAAAAAAAAAAATCCTAAAAAGCACATTGTATGATTTTTGATTAATTTGCATTTTAGTACATGAAAAGCAGGATTACTTGCATATATGTCATCAAAAGAGAAGGGTCTATTCTTGGTGCAAGAATCTCCTGAAGTATTACATTTATTGGGAATGGAAAATAAGAAAAAGGGGCTATCAAGAATTTACTCTAAAATGAGAGATTATGTATATAAAGATATGCCAATAAAAAGCCGGAATAAATGGGAAAGTGAACTGGGGAAATTCTCGGAGGAAGAATGGCACAGAATTATGCAAAATATTAAGTTTGTCTCTGTAAATAGTAACCACCAAATGGTACAGTTCAATATTGTAAATAGACTGTATTATACCCCCTCTTTCTTAGCTAAAATAAAAAAGAGAGATTCCCCAAAATGTGTAAGATGTGAGGGAAGTCCGGGAGACTGGATGCACTTAATGTGGGATTGTCCAAAAATAAGAGAGTATTGGAGTGCAGTGATAGAGGAAATAGTAAAAGAAGTCAAATTTGAGGTACCCTTTACACCAGGTCTAGTGCTGTTAGGAGAGGATTCCCAAGTAAAAAAGAAGAAAGATAGAATACGATTAAATAAATTACTTTTTATAGCAAGATTGCAAGTGGTTAAAAATTGGATTTCCCCCAATATCCCGAGTGTGGCAAGCTGGAGAGAAGCATGCAGGTTATATGGAAGTTATGAAAAAGGAAGAGAAGGTAAATAGATAGACCCAGTCAACTAGGCAATAGAAAAGAGATATGGATTAAATTGTTTATGTTGAGTGTAATACTTAATTTATGTACTGTAATGGCATTTGCTCGGGGGGAGGGGAGGGAAGGGTATCTGGGGAGGTAGGGGAAGTATTGGGTATATTTATATTTATGTTATTATGTATGAAGATAAATAAATAAAGATTTATATTAAAAAAAAAAAAAAGAAAAGCAGGATTACTTACGGGTAATGTTGTTTTCGGGAGCCCATGACAGCACCCCTGGAGAGCACCTCCCACCGCAGGACAGGAAACCTGGGAACATAAAGGCTTGACACACCTCTCAGACCTCAGTTCAAACATAAGTACTCCAGCGGAGGTATATATATATAATTGACAAACAAACAACTTAAAGAAAATAACGTCTGGCTAATACAATCTAAGCGAATAACTTTAAGAATAGGGTAGGGCATTAATGAGGGGTGCTGTCATGGGCTCCCGAAAACAAAATTACCCGTAAGTAATCCTGCTTTTACCCTAACGCCCATGACAGCACCCCTGGAGGACTAGAATAGGAGAACTTTTTAGGGGGGGGGGACTACGGCCGACAATACTTTGCGGCCAAAGGCGAGATCGGTAACTGGTCTCAACTGAACCCTATGTTAAAAGAAGGTGTGAACCGATTTCCAGGTGGCCGCTCTGCAGATCTGATCTAGTGTGGCCTCTGCCCTCTCTGCCCAAGATGTCGCCAGAGACCTAGTGGAATGTGCTGTAAAGAAAGTAGGGGGATCACTACCTTTACTAGAGTAAGCTAGGGCTATTGTCTGTTTAATCCATCTGCTGACTGTGGCCCTAGTAGCTGCTTTACCTCTATTGGGACCTGAGAACTGAAGCAATAGATTTTCAGCTGACCTGAACTCTCTAGTTTTATCTAGATATTTCAACAAACACCTCCTGACATTAAGTGTGTGAAAGGTGGCCTCTTTCTGATTCTTTGGATTGTTACAAAAAGATGGTAAGATGATGTCCTTGTTCTTATAGAACTCTGATACCACTTTAGGCAGTAAGTTTGGCAGGGTCTTCATGATTACCCTATCCTCCAACACTTGAGTATAGGGGGGATGGGCGGACAAGGCTTGAATTTCGCTCACTCTCTGCGCAGTAGTAATAGTTAGAAGGAAAGTCATTTTGATAGTAAGCATTTTAATGGATAAGTCATCTATTGGTTCAAAGGGATCTGCTGTTAAGGCATTTAAGACCAAGTTCAAGTCCCACTGCGGCACCATCACTTTTTTAGGAGGATTGAGACGTGTGGCTGCTGTTATAAACCTTTTTACCAACGAGTTCTCTGCTAGTTTGTAGTTTAGGAAAGAGCTTAATGCTGAGATCTGAACTTTTAAGGTGCTAGGACTCAAGTTCATATCTAGCCCCGCCTGAAGAAAACTAAGTACCAGTGGGATGTTAGGTTCATTTAATGGGTCTTGTTAACCTTTAGAGAATTTTAAGAAGGCCTGCCAGACGCGGAAATAGATATTTGATGTGACGTCCTTCCTACTGGCCAACAGGGTATTGATGACACTGTCGGTAAACCCTCTTCTCCTTAGGATGACCCGCTCAGCATCCAGGCCGTCAAGTGGAGGCTCGGGACCCCTGGATGGCTTACTGGTCCCTGGCTTAGCAGATCTCTGATCTCTGGAAGCACCCATGGCTGACTTACTGACATGTTTCTTAGACACGTGAACCATGGTCTTCTTGGCCAAAACGAAGCCACTAGTAGAAGGGTTGCTTTGTCTTCCCAAATCTTTTTGATCACCCTTGAGATGAGACGAAACGGTGGAAAGGCGTATCCTCTTTCCTCCTTCCAGTGTAGGGAGAAGGCGTCTATGGCTGTCGGGTTGTCCCGAGGGTCCAGAGAGCAGAACCTTTTTACCTTTCTGTTTTTCCTTGTTGCAAACAGATCTATTGAAGGGTTGCCGAATCTCTTCCTCAGTAAGAGGAATATGTCGTCGCTTAGCGACCACTCTGCTTGTTTCAGCTGAACCCTGCTTAGAAAGTCCGCCATCGTGTTCTCCTTGCCTCTTAGGTGGACTGCCGACAAAGACATCAAGTTCTCTTCGCGAAAGAAAAAAATCTGTGAGGACAGAAGCAAAAAGTATCTGGGACCTTGTGCCCCCGTCTGTTCACGTAGGCTACTGCCGTCGTGTTGTCTGAGTATATGAGTACGTGCCTGTGTTGGATCTGAGCTCTGAAGCCTTTTAGGGCTTGAAAGATTGCTAATAGTTCTTTGAAATTTGAGGACGTCTGTTCGTCCTGAGGCGTCCAGTGACCCTGTAGACACCTGCTGCCCATATGAGCCCCCCAACCCCAGGGGCTGACGTCTGTCGTAATTCTCACCAGAGGGGAGGGATCCCTGAGGATAGATTGTTGGGATTCATCCACCACCGTAGGGACAATCTGGCCTTGGATGTTAGGAGGAATGGTAAATCTAGCGTATTCTGAGCACCATTCCAGGCTGATAGGATGTTTGGCTGAAGGTCTCTTGTCCTGCTCTGAGCCCACCTCACTGCGGGAATACAAGATGTTAAAATCCCTAAGACGGACATTGCCTCTCTCAATGATGGCCTGAAGGTCAGAAATAGCATCTGGGCTCTTTCCTGTATTACCTGTTTCTTTACCTCTGGTAAGAAGGTCATCTGTACTGTGGAGTCTAGTAAATACCCCAGGAAGATGCAGCGAGGAGATGGAACAAGGCTGGATTTCTTTATATTGATGTTCCATCCTAACCGCTTTATTATCTGGGATGCTTGGTCCAATTGATGGATTAGAGACTGTTCTGAGTCCGATATTAGGAGGAAGTCGTCCAAGTATGGGACGAGTACTATGTCCTTGGTCCTTATGAAGGCTGCCATATCTGCTACTATTTTTGTGAATACCCTCGGGGCCTGAGATACCCCAAAGGGAAGAGCTTTGTACTGAAAATGGGCCCATCGGCCCTTGATGTTTACCGCGAACCTTAGGAACTTCTGATGTGAGGGATGAATAGGCACATGGTAGTATGCATCCTCTAGGTCTATTGATGCCATCAGGCAGTGAGGAAATAGTAGATGTATGGCAGATTTGAGAGTCTCCATGCGGAATTTTTTGTATTTTAGATGTAGGTTGAGTGCTTTCAAATTGATAATTACATGGTATGAACCATTTGGTTTTTTGACCAGAAAAAGAGGGGAATAGAACCTTGTTGAGAAACTGGAACAGGGATTATCACGTTCTTCTCTATTAGAGAAAGAACTTCTTTCTCCAGAGCAGACTGTTTTTCCCCATCTGACATAAGTTTGGTGGGAAAGTATCTGTCCCCTGGGAGACTGTTGAACACCAACAGAAGACCCTAGGAAATGGTACTTAGGACCCAAGGACTGGAGGAAATTTCCCCCCCCCCCCCCCCCACCGGACAAACGTCATTGGGAGTCTTTTGGTTTATCCCTGGAAGAGAAAAGAAACCCTTTCCCTTTTCCAGAGACCCTGAATCTTTTGTTGGAGTCCTGCCTAGGACGAAAGGGCCTCTTGTATGGTCTCTTGCCCTGGGATGTCTCTTGCGATCTAGTCTGGGCCGGGAATGCCTTTTTTCTATCTGACGCCTTTTCCAGAATGGAGTCTAGAAGGGCCAAAGAGATGTTCTCCGTCACAAAGGGTGGCACAGAGCTTCCCCTTCGAAGCTACGTCACCTTTCCAGGATTTTAGCCAGACAGCGCGTCTGGCAGAGTTGGACAATGCCGCAGCTCTGGCCATTAACTTTAAAGAGTCTACAGACGCATCTGCCAGAAAGTCAGCTGCTTTAGATAGGACAGGTAAATCTTCTAGGCTCTTGGCTGAGGCATTTTCACTGACTAGTTGAGTCTTCAGGTCCCCTAACCATAGCCGTAAGGAACGAGCTACGCAGGTAGATGCTATGTTTCTTCTTAGTGCCCCAGTAGTAGCCTCCCAGGTCTTACGATTAAAATTATCCGCTTTGCGATCCATAGGATCTGCTAAGGATCCCAGGTCCTCAAAGGGTAGGCTGTTTTTCTTAGAAATTTTAGCTACATGGGCATCTAATGCCGGGGATTTATCCCACGTCTTAGAGTCATTTTCCTCAAAGGGGTACTTCCTCTTAACCCCTTAAGGACCGGGCCTGAAATGGCCTTAAGGACCGGAGTAAATTTTATGAATATGACCAGTGTCACTTTATTCATTAATAACTTCGGGATGCTTTTACCTATCCGGCTGATTCTGAGATTGTTTTCTCGTGACATATTGTACTTCACATTTCTAGTAAATTGGAGTCGATACTTATAACAAATCTTAATGAAAAAAAAACAAAATAGCGTGAAAAATTGTGAAAAAATGCATTTTTCCAACTTTAAAACTTTTTTGCGTATACAGAAAGTGGTTATATCACATAAATTATATATTAAATAGCATTAGCAACATGTCTACTTTATGTTGGCGGCATTTATTAAACTATCTTTCATTTTTTTTAAACAATAGAAAGCGTAAAACATTAGCAGCAAATTTCCAAATTTTCAGTAAAATTTCAAAATCTGATATTTTTAGGGACCTGTTCAGGTTTAAAGTGTGTTTGAGGGGACTGTGTGTTACAAAGCCCCACAAAGCACCCCATTTCAGAAACTGCACCCCCCAAACTGCAAAAGCATATCCAGAAAGTGTTTTAACTCTTTAGGGGAGTCACAGAAATAAAAGCTAAGTGTGTAAGAAATTTGAAAATTTTTATTTTCTGTGCAGAGATTTTATTGTAATCCAATATTTTTCATAATTATGAACCTATTACCAGAGAAATGCACCCCAATAATTATTGCCCCGTTTCTGCAGTTTATAGAAATACCCCATATGTGTCCCTATTGCGCTATTTGACGCAACCTCAAGCCTCAGATATAAAGGAGTGCCTAGTGCATTTCAATGACTCCGTTATATTTGGTCATTTCTGACTGTACCACGTCAGGTTTGCAGAGGCTCTGGGGTGCCAAAACCTAAAAAACACCCCTAAAGGGACACCATTTAGAAAACTATACCCCTCAAGGAATGTAACAAGGGGTGCGGTGAGCATCTGGACCCCACAGGTGCTTCACAGATTTTCCGAACAATGTGGCGTGAAAAAAGACAAAAGTATTTTTTACACTAAAACGTTGTTCTAGCCTTCAATTTTTCATTTTCACAAAGGGATAAAAGGAAAAAAAAGACACAAAATGTGTAGCACAGTTTCTCCCGAGTACAGAAATACCCCACATGTGGACATAAAGTGCCAAGCGGGCGCAGGACGAGCCTCCAAAGGGAAGGAGCGTTTGGAAGCTGGATTTCACTGGAATGGATTTCAAGGGCCACGTCGCATTTACAGAGCCCTCGTGCTGCCAAAACGCTGTAAACCCCCCACAAAAGACCCCATTCTGGAAACTACACCCCTCAAGGAATCTAACAAGGGGTGCAGTAAGCATATGGACCCCACTGGTGACGGGCACAAATGTGGAACAATGTGACGTGAAAGTGAAAAATTTCATTTTTTCACTTTCACGGCACAAATGTGCCCGTCATCAAGGGGTCCATTTGCTCACTACACCCCTTGTTAGATTCCTTGAGGGGTGTAGTTTCCATAATGGGGTCACTTGTGGGGGGTTTCCACTGTCTTGGCAGCACAAGGGCTCTGTAAATGCGACATGGCGTTCATAATCCATTCTAGCCAAATCCAACCTCCAAAATCCAAATGGCGCTCCTTCCCTTCGGAGGCTTGCCCTGCGCCCACATGGCGCTTTATGTCCACATGTGGGGTATTTACGGACTCGGGGGAAATTGCTTTTTTTCTTTTTTTTTCTCTTTTAACCCCTTGTGAAAATGATAAATTCAAGGCTAGACCAACATTATAGTGTAAAAAATGTAATATTTCATTTTCACGCCACATTGTTCCACATTTGTGCCCGTCACCAGTGGGGTCCATATGCTCACTACATTCCTTGAGGGGTGTAGTTTCCATAATGGGGTCACTTGTGGGGGGTTTCAACTGTCTTGGCAACACAGGAGCCTTTTAAATGCAACATGGCCCCTCGAAATCAAATCCAGCCAAATCCAGCCTCAAAAAAACAAATGGCGCTCCTTCCCTTTGGAGGCTTACCCTGCACCCGCATGGCGCTTTATGTCCACATGTGGGGTATTTCCGTACTCAGGAGAAATTGCGCTACACATTTAGTGTTTTTTTTTACCTTTTAGCCCCTTGTGAAAATGAAAAAATCATGACAAGATTAATGATTTAGAGTAAAAATTTTAAAAAAATTACACTAAATGTTGGTCTAGCCTTGATTTTTTTCCATTTCCACAAGGGGTTAAAAAAGAAAATAAACGCAAAACGTGTAGGGTAATTTCCCCTGAGTACGAAAATACCCCACATGTGGATATAATATGCCATATGGGCACAGGGCAAGCCACCAAAGGGACAGAGCGCCATTTAGAGGCTGGAATGGAGGATGGAGGCCATGTCGCAATTACAAAGCTCCTGTGCTGCCAGGACAGTAGATACCCCCCACAAGTGACCCCATTCTGGAAATTACACCCCATAAGGAATCTAACGAGGGGTGCAGTGAGCATATGGACCCCACTGGTGACGGGCACATGTGTAGAACATGTGCCGTGAAAATAAAAAATAACATTTTTTTCATTTTCACGTCCCAAATGTGGCCGTCACCAGGGGGCCATATCACTGCTGCCCCCCTTGTTAGATTCCTTATGGGGTGTAGTTTCCAGAATGCGGTCACTTGTGGGGGGTTTCTACTGCCCTGGCCGCACAGAGGCTTTGTAATTGCATCATGGCATCCTCTAATGGGAATGGCGGCCATACCTATTTAGCTGGGGAAAAGGGACAATTATTAATTTATTTGGGGGTATTAGGCCAATTATTGGTTTATAAGGTTGAAAATGACAGGTGTCCATCAAACTCAATCTGTGTTGATCCAGAGGAAGGCAAAAAAACCCTCGTGAGGCAGACGACAGTAGCCTCATCACAGGGAAAAAATTCCTTCCCGACTCCATAATGGCTATCAGAATAATTCCCCGATCAACGTGACCCCTGAAATAGGAATAAGGGACAGGATTTAGATAATGTAGAACCCCAATGACGTTTGGTACGCCTTGGAGCGATCCTGTATGCAGCGGCCGGGGTGATCAGGACAGGTGTCACACTGGAAAATGGTGTCCTTCCTGATCCCCCTGTTACGCCACACTCTGCACTTCTTCTGGGGTCTCCCTTTCTCCAGTGTGGGGGACGTCACCTGGAAAATGTTGTCCTGGTGCGATACGGGGTCCTTCATATCCAGAAGCGCTGGGTCCGCTCGATGGCTGCTAAATATTAGGGCGCTATTACTACTTCTGATATTTTCGTATCGTGCCGCAAGCTACAGTAGCTCGGGCAGCGAGGGACCAGAAGAGGGGGTGCTGGTATAAAAGTTATCCCCGTACGGGTGGTAACCTTTATCCAGCAGTGGGAAGATCAGTTCCCGGACGATGTCCCCACTAACTCGGAGGATTGGGGGGGGAGGGAAAAGCTGGGGGCTGCATTCAGGTGTCCCTTCCTTCATACACTCTAAGGGTACGTGCACACTGCGGAATGGCGAAGGATAACCCTTCGTGCATTCCGCAGTTGGCACCCACCGGCGGACGGATGCGGGCGCGTCTCTGTCCGTGTCATAGACTCCATTCTATGCACGGGCGGATTCCGCTCTCTGTCCAACGTATTCATTCTTTGGACGGACGATGGAATCCACCCATGCATAACATGGAGTCTATGACACGGGCGGAGACACGCGCCCGCATCAGTCCGCCGGTGGGTGCCAGCTGCGGAATGCAAAAAGAGTTATCCTTCGCCATTCCGCAGTGTGCACGTACCCTAAATCTGTAAGAGTACCCTGAGGTACTCTCACAGAGTTAGTAGAATTTTGCGCCATACCGTCATCTCTTATCGGGACGGTACTGGCGGAAAAGTCGTGTCCGGGAGGCAGCGTACGCTACGCTACCCCCAGATACGTCATCGGAGGATGAGGACGAACGGAGGAACGAAGGATCCCCCCATTTATCCTCACTGGCTGTTTCGGTGTCGGAGGCAATAATAACGTGTCCCCCTGACGCCGAAAACACGCCGGGGGCCACTTTTATATAGGGATTGGTATATGGGGTATGTAGTGGTGTAGTGTCAAACTTTATTCAATGTAGTGTAGTGTGGTGTAATGTAGTGTTTTTTACGTGTTTTTTTACAGTAAGTATAAAAAAAAAAAAACTACGCCAAAAATGGTGTTGCTGATAAATGCTGCACTTATGTGCAGCACTTATCAGCAGACCGTGGCAGTAGGATATAGAAAAAAAACACCCTACGCCAAAAAGGAGGAGTTGCTGATTAGCAGCGCACTTTCGTGCAATGCTGATCAACACTCAGCGGCGATAGGGTGCGGAAAATAGAAAAAAAAAAATGTGAAAAAACAAAAAAAAATTTTATTACATACTGAACATCCCTGTAGCTGCTGATAAGTGTATTACACATATCAGCCGCTAGAGGGCAGCAGAGCGGAAAATCCCAAAAACCCGACGCTGGAGCCGAAAATAGCCGAACGTGACGTCACGGAAGAAGCCGAAGACCCGAACGAGAACACGAGGACGCCGCGAACCCGGAAGACGCCGATCAGGACCCCGGGACAGGTGAGTAATGTACGAATACCTGCTCTGGACCCCTCAGCTACCTAGCTGAGGGGTCCAGAGCAGGTATTTATAACTTTTGGGGACTTTGATCGCCGTGATCGGGCCGGTGGCACCTGGCCACCATTACTTTTTACAGTAATGGCGGTCGGTGCCGTCCTCGGACAGCACCGACCGCCATTTTTTCCGGGTCATCGGGTCACCGATGACCCGGAAATGTTCCGATCGCCGCTATTGGCTGATCTGAACTGATAAGCCAATAGCGGCGATCGTCGGCATGGGGGGGGTTAACAACCCCCCATGCCGACAGGGAGAGATGGCCTGCAGTTTATTTCTGCAGGCCATCTCTCCCGATTGCATGCGGCCGGTCCGCGGCGCCCTCTTAAAGGACCCGCGTACCGGTACGTCATGGGTCCTTAAGTGACAGTGATCCATGACGTACCGGTACTACATGGGTCCTTAAGAGGTTAAAGAAACGAGGGACAAAGAATTTCTTATCGGGATTTTCCCATTCTCTCTTGATTAGTGCCTTTATGCTGGAATGCAGGGAGAAGGTACGCATTTGTTTTGGGACCAGACCTTCATATAAAGCGTCTTCTGCTGTCTTGGGCTGCCTAACCTCTTCCATATTAATGGAGGCTCGGATAGCTTTAATTAGCTGTTCCGTGTCTTCAGCTGGGCATAAAGCCTTATTAGGAGTTGCTTCCTCTTCCTCAGAGTGCGCTGCTTGCTCCACTTCCCCTTCTTCTACATCTCTCCAGGAGACTACAGGCGCTGGCTCTGAAATATCCTGAGAGCCTGAAGGACCGGGGGTCTCTGCCTGGGGGGCTAGAGTTAGCTGAGTTAGGGACGTATTTATTTCATCCCTTACAATTTTCTTAATGCTCTCTGCAAGGGCTTGCGATTCCTGTGCTACCAGGTGATCCACGGTGTGGAGATCTCTAGAACATGAACAGCAAGAATCCACCAATTAGTAACACAGAATAAACAATCAGGGAAATCTCACCCCCCTATGGTCTTCACTGGTACCGGACTGGAAGGCCTGGAGCTTCTCTTATCGCTCCCTCTTTCACCACGATCATGGCGTCCTTTATCCCCTCCTGAGGGTTCAGACATGCTGCAGGAGGTGTACCAGCAGAAATCCTTAAATTAGGTGTCGGCTGGTGGGAGTCTCGGTGCCTGTGGACGCTACAGGCTGCGGACACTGCACTCTGGCTTCTGTTTTTTTTTTAAATGACTCGGTCCCGGGCGCCGCTGGAAGTGACGCGCAGCGTCTGACGTCATTGTATGCGCACAACGGATGCCTGGGGAAACCGGAAGCCGACTCACCGCTGAAGCCGGCGTCTCCCCGCAAGTTGCGGACCCCAATGGAGCCACACACCCCACGGCCAGAGCCAGGTCAGATGTCCGGGGAGACTCCCATCAGGCTTCCAGGCTGCTCCATCAGCGGAGTCTCATGCCTGCAGGGAGCCCCACAGTGCGGAACAGCAGACGGGGGACCTGCGACCACCAGGTGTGCTGCTTCTTTCTTAACTCCCACAGGAGCGTCTTCCCAGACCTCCTATCCGCTAGGACAGGAAACCTGAACTGAGGTCTGAGAGGTGTGTCAAGCTTTTATGTTCCCAGGTTTCCTGTCCTGCGGTGGGAGGTGCTCTCCAGGGGTGCTGTCATGGGCGTTAGGGTAAATAAGTATTCAATTACCTACCAACCAGCAAGAATGCTGGCTCTCTGTTAGCTTTTTTCCCTTTAGGAAGCTCTTCCTACTCTGCACTCATCACCTGTATTCCATCACCATCACCAGTTTGAATCCGTTACCTGTATAAGAAAGGAAAAAACACCTGTCCACACGCTCACACTCCAACCTTTTCACAATGGCCAAGACCAAAGAGCTCTCTAAGGACACCAGGGACAAAATTGTAGACCTGCACAAGGCTGGGGTGGGCTACAGGATAATAGGCACACAGCTTGGCGAGAAGAACACCGTTCAAATCAGCGCTGTGGCGTCGGTAAGCCGCGGCTCCGACTCCAACTCCTTCATAAATGGCCAGTCATATACCAGGGGAGTTATTTATCACACTGGCTCAGCAGCTTCTCCCTAATGTCCTACATGATCCTGGGGCAACTTCTGAGGGAATAAGGAAAGATATAAAGCAGCTACTCCTGTGTGTGCAGTGGATGTAGCCAGTCTCCAGCCTCTATGTCCTGAACAACTCAGAAGTAGACTAGAAGTAGATGGAGCAGGTGATCTTTTCCTGCTGACAGTCTTCTATGTTTCTAACTAATATTCACCATACACTAAGAAACACTGCTAACAATGCCAGATCCCTGTAATATAGAGGTCAGCCATAGTGATATACAGGGGGTCACACATAGTGATAAAGAGGGCTCACTTTAAGGGCATGCCAAGGCGCACACACAGTCTGCTGCAGCCATAGCACATACACACGCAAACACACACACACAGCCTGCTGCAGCCATAGCACATACACGCGCACATACACAGCCTGCTGCAGCCATAGCACATACACACGCGCACATACACAGCCTGCTGCAGCCATAGCACATACACACGCGCACACACACAGCCTGCTGCAGTCATAGCACATACACACACACATACACAGCCTGCTGCAGCCATAGCACATACACACATAGCCTGCTGCAGCCATAGCACATACACACACAGCCTGCTGCAGCCATAGCACATACACACACAGCCTGCTGCAGCCATAGCACATACACACACAGCCTGCGGCAGCCAGGCACCAGGCCCAGATGGGTTTACCCTTGGATACTATAAACTGTTTCTTGATAAATTGGCCCCACACTTTTTGGCAGCATATAACTTCCTGTCCTCCGGGGGTGAGTTGCCTCTGGACACCACTCGAGCACACATTTCCGTCATCCCTAAGGAGGGGAAGGACGCCACGCTCTGCAGTAGCTACCGTCCGATTTCCCTCCTGAACGTTGACCTCAAATTATTTGCCAAGATTTTGGCCATGAGGCTGGTCGGCCTCCTGGGAGCGGTCATTCACCCTGACCAAGTGGGCTTCATGCCACAGAGGGAGGCTAGAGACAACACTATCAGGGCTATTAATCTACTCCACAAGGCCAAGTCCCAGGATCTTCCACTCATGGTCCTTTCCACCGACGCTGAGAAAGCGTTTGACCGTGTCAATTGGTCATTCATGTCTGAGACGCTTTCCTACATCGGTCTGGGGCGCGGCTTTCTGAACTGGATTCTTGCCCTGTATCATACGCCCTCCGCCAGGGTCAGGGTGAATGGCCTTCTCTCGGAGGACTTCAGGATTCGGAACGGGACCAGGCAGGGTTGCCCCCTGTCGCCCCTCATTTTCGTGTTAACTTTAGAACCGTTCCTCTGTAGAATACGCGCCAATACTGATGTGGGAGGGATAGCGGTACGCGACACCACGCATAAAGTTGCCGCCTATGCCGATGACTTGCTGTTTTTTGTTTCCAATCCCACGATTTCCCTACCTTCTTTGATTAAGGAGATGGATGCTTTCTCTCATCTCTCTAACTTCAAGATAAATTTTGCAAAGTCAGAGGCAATGAACGTGGGGCTTCCCGAATGCGTGGTGTCATCGCTGCGATCCTCCTTCCGCTTCAAGTGGTCCTCGGGCGCCCTCAAATACTTAGGCATACTTCTCCCTTCTGATTTGCGGAAACTCTACGAGCTAAATTTCCCCCCTCTCTTATCCAACATTCAGTCTAATTGTGCCGAGTGGTCCAGGGGCTACTTCTCTTGATTTGGGCGTTGTGCAATCCTGAAAATGAATGTCCTTCCCAAGCTCCTCTATAGATTCCAATGTGTTCCGACGTCCATTCCGACTTCCTTCTTTAAAACACTGGTGTCCCTCCAAATTAAATTTGTATGGAACAACAGGGCCCCCCGCTTGCGGAGGTCCCTGCTGTGCCGTCCGAAATCTACAGGTGGGCTGGGCCTGCCGGATATCCGTATGTACCACCAGGCCGCACTACTTACTCGAGTGGTGGACTGGTGCAGGCATGCGGCATTTAAGCCGTGGGTCTCACTAGAGCAGTCCTTCGCTGGCGCTCCCCTCGCCTGTCTGCCATGGCTCCACCCCTCCAGTGCCCCCTCCCTGAGAACTCACCCAATAATTGGTCCCACACTACTTGCTTGCTCTTCCCCGACCAGTAGACGCCTTCTGCTGCTCTCTCACTCGCCATGTTTTCCCGTACTGGGGAACCCATCTTTCCCCCCTGGGATAGATGACCCCATATTCAGAGCATGGACTAAACATGGCAGGACCCGTGCACGGGACTTTTTGACCCGACAGGACTGGTTCTCCCCAGAGGCTTTAGGTGACATTAGGGAACCAGCACCTCTAGGCCCGTGGCGTATACAGCAGATCCGGCATTTCCTCCTCTCGCTCCCGATGCCGTCCTCCTTCGGTTCTTCCAGAACGCCGTTTGAAGCGATGTGTTTAGATAAGGATGTGCTGCGCCACTCGCTCTCCCTGACATATTCGTTCCTGACTTCTCCCCCAGATCAGGAACCTCCCGACTTTCTGCTAAAATGGGAAACTGAGCTGAACTTGACCCTAACCACTCCCCAACGGGATAGGATTTTACTCCTGGCCCACAAGTCGTCCAAGAACTCTGGGTATCAGGAAGCAGGCTACAAAATCCTCACTAGATGGTATAGGGTACCTACCCGTCTTCATGCCATGTGGCCACATGTGGATCCTGTGTGTTGGCGGTGCGGCCGGGAAGATGGCACTTTCCTGCACATATTTTGGTCCTGTGACTCCTTGCGGCCTTTTTGGGACGCAGTCTGTAACCTGATTAGACAAATCACTAACTTTCCCTCTGAGCTCAAACCAGCGCTGTTCCTCCTACATCACTGTGATGTCTCGACCCAGAAATACAAAAAATCTCTTCTCCGCTTCCTGGTGATGGCGGCCCGCGCTTGCATCCCTCTCTTCTGGAAAAAAACAGCACCCCCTCCGGTGTCTCTGTGGATCACTAAGGTGAATAACCTGATTTTGATGGAGGACCTCACATCCTCTCTGACGGACTCCAACAAGAAATTCACTCAAACGTGGTGGGCTTGGATGGAGTTCAAAGACACTCCCGAGTACGCTGACCTCCTACGAGCCCCGGAGTAGATGCTGTTTACACCTTTCTAGGCAGGCTTGACGCTGACCCTTGGACTCCGGAGGGGAATGGGTCTTTGGATGGGGTCCCTGCCCTGTACGGGTCCCCGTGTTCGTGGGGGGGGGGGACAGACTCGCCCTCCCCGTCCCTCCCCTTCATCCGCCCTCCCTTCACTGTCGCCCACTCTTCTTCCCCCTTTGCCCCCTCATACCCTCTCCCCCCCCTCTCCTCCTGTCCTTTTCCTACACTCTGACTAGGACCAACTTCCTTTTTCTGTTGAACCCTTGGGCTCGCCTCTCTCGCTTTGGGCGTACCCTGGGTGTTTACGCTCCTCTATCTTCATAAATATTGAGGAAGGTGGGGAATCCAGCGACACTGGATGTGATATGTGAATGCTGTTTCTGTATTTTACGTTGTAAACTGCGCCCTGTTCTCAATTGGTTATTTCTGTCAGTTGCACTGTGTGGGTGCAGATCCTTTTACATGCACTACTGCGCCAAGGTGTTGTTGTTTTTCCCTGCCTTTGCTTTAAATAAAGAATTAAAAAAAAAAAAAAAAAAAAAAAAAATGTAATAGGGCCAGTGTCCTATTAGTATGTTGCTCATAAAATTTATTGATGAGCAAAAACTTATAAAATTTATATCAAAACTCAATTCGAGTCGGTACATTTTTCTGACTCCAACCGAAACTAGCTACAACTCAGACTCCACAGCCCTGGTTCCAATGATGATAAAATGGAAGAAACAGAAGAGATTTATCAAAGGGTGTAAAATATACACTGGTGTAAACTGCCCCCCCAGCAACCAATCACAGGTCAGGTTTCAACTCTGGTGAAATGAAAGAGGATTAAAGCGATTGGTTATTGAGGGCAGTTTACACCAGTGTATATTTTACACCCTTTGGTAAATCTGGGCCTAGATGTCAATCTTATTTAACCTGGTGCTCCATGCAAGACCTCGCCTCATGTGGTAAAGATTCTGAAAAAGGTCAGGAATCAGCCCCGAACTATATAAGAGGCCCTGGATTACCATTAGTCGTCATGGATCAAAATTCTACAGGGCACGTAAGGTGCCCCTACTCATGTCAGCCCATGTCCAGGCCCATTAGAAGGTCACCAATGACCATCTGGATGATCCAGAGAAGGCATGTAACGTGGTCATGTGGTCAGATGAGACCAAAATGGAACTGTTTGGTATCAACTCCACTAACTGTGTTTGAAAGTAGTAGCATGAGCACATCCCTCAAGAACACAGTCTCAACCATAAACCAACATCCTACTTTAGGAGTGCTTTTCGGCAAAAAGTATAGGACGACTGCATTGTATAGAAGGGAGGATGGATGGGGCCATATATCACAATATTTTGGTCAACAACCTCCTTCCCTCAGTAATATTGAACATTGTATCAAATACTTTTCATGCAATAAAATGCTAAATTGTTATTTAAAATCAAAATGTGATTCAGATTTTTTTTTTTTTAAAGATTCCGTCTCTTACAGTTGAAGTGTACCTACAATAAAAATTACATAATAAAAATTCCATTCTTTGTAAATGGGAAAATCGGCAGTCTATCAAATACTTATTCTTCTCACTGTATATGCATTTACCAATACCATAAATAAAATGACATACACAAACATGTTAAACAATTTATTTGCTCAATGCAGCTCTCACAGAGCATTAAACGCAGGTCACCGTCAATGTACAGTGCTCTACTTCATTGACATTTTCAAGAAAGACATGTTCCAGAAAACAAAAACAAAAGTTATCTCGAATCTTAAACACCAATTAAAAATAAAATGTTGTACAAGCTATAGGCCTATGCATAAATGTTTCCCTAGACAACATACATTTTATGGAGCAAAGGAGGACATATGCTATACAATAACAATATACAAACCCCAGGGGAGCTGAAATATCCTTCAACCCTTGAGAGTAATCAAGTAACACTCAAAGTTGCAGTAACTTCTGCAGTCAGAGTTACTACAAGCACTAAACAATAGCAAGCAAAGGGGGAAACCCCAAAATCTGTTCTATACAGCATTAGCACAAGCATAAGATGTCTGAATGTTCTTGTAAGAAAAAAAGTGAAGTGCAACATTAATAAACTTTGGATATATAGAACAGCAAATGAAAATCTAGCATATCTGTTATATGTACTCAAATTTTTTTTCTGTCCTCACATATTTGTTACAGAAAAATATGTTGATCCTTCATGGAAACCATCACCAAGCTGCTGCTAACATATGTCACTGTGTCTTTATTACTTACTGTGCATAAGATTATAAAAAAACGCATTAAATGTAAATCGGCCAGCAGCAAATTTACTTTTCGAAATACTAACATTGTTAGGTAGCAGTTTGGTCAAGGAGGCACATGGTACCTTTCATACATCTGTCTCTGCTTCCATAACACAAAATGCTTTTAATCTCCTGTGCAAGGTCAGAGAGGCTTTCCGAAGCGCCTGATCTGCTGGAAGCTGGAATGTCTCTTCACTCCTCCTCCCAGTCCTGCCCAGGAGAGTCAGCTGCAGATGTGGGAATAGAGGAGGTATTCTAGTTTACGGCATATCATGAGCTTTAGAAAGCCTCTCTGACACTTTGTACAGAAGAAAAGCTTTTTTTTAACTTTCTGGAAGCACAGATGGATATATGAAAAGTACCATGTGTCTCCTGGATCTAACAGCTATCTAACAGTGCATGCAGTTTGGAATGTGAATTGCAGCTGACACATTCAGTTTTATATTTAATAAAAGTCTTAATGTATGAAGACCCAATATAAATAGGTCTCCTTCATACACTATTTTTACAGTATAAAAATAAAACACATGGAAAGAATTTTGAACCATGCCTCAGGCAAAAGTAAGAAGGCTGGCTTAAAGGGGTTGTCCAGGAGGCGGAAAAGGTCTTACCTGTCTCATTGCATGGGAACGAGACCATTGGTGTACACAATGTTTAATAAATGTACAAGGTTGCAGCAATGTTGTGTGGTTACTGGACATCTGGATCTTTTCTGCTTCCTGGACAACCCCTTTGTGCCTCTTAATAAATTTGGCATATTTCATGTACAGGACATGTGCCACTCTACACAAGTTAGGACCTGGAATAGATCTTTGATATAACTCATCATAAATCTGTTGGCCTGCAGGAAACCATGCCACTCATGCTAAGCTACATCCATAGTCCAGTATTTAGCTCAGAAAGGCAAAAAGTCACAAATTTAGACCCAAAAAGGGGCTTGTGCAAACATTTAAGACTTTTGTATGCCAGAAAACTGATATACAGTGTTAATAAATTCAACCACTACATCGATATTCAAGCGTCATTTTATTTTTCCCTGAGGAGATGCCTGTTTGAAATATGAGCAAAAATTGCCATGACCAGAGCATGTTGTGTTTTGAAAAATGAGAAAAAAAAAATATAAAAATAAAAATGCTACAAACCCCCCAAAAAAACAAAAATAGTGTGTGCCTAGCCTAAGGAATTCATACCTTACATAGACTAATAATGGTGGTTTTCAAAGAATTCAAATAAGCTGCAATAAAAAAAAAAAAAAAATTATATATGTCAAGCTGCCTGCTTGCTGATGGTTTCCAGAAAGCACCAGATTTTGCATAAAAATGTAAAATGTAGATATTTTTTTTGAAAAGGTGTTAGATGGTAAATCTTATAACTATAAGTCAATGTTAATCATAAAGGTAGAGCTTCACTTTCAAATTCCTTTTTATAACCTTCTTACCAACATCATGGGGGAGGGGGAATCTTTTAGGATTTTACCACACGCCATTATATTCACAATGTATTTACAGTAAAAAACTAATAACTTCACAGAGCCTTGCAGCAGTTTCAGTGTTGGGCCCTTACATAGATCTCAACCTATGACATTGTAATTTATTGTATATAAAGCCATCAGGCAGCAGATTAATGCTTGCAACAGGAAAATCATGAAGAATTGATTAACTTTTGTCAGGAAAACACATTCATTGCTATTAATACCAACATGTATGTTTCATTTCATGATTAAATATCTAAAATGAGGAGCTAAAAACACACTTGAAGGGATACATAAGGTAACCTTCAAGCAAAAAATCACAACAAAGTATTGTATCAACATTTTAAATGGGTACTGTCATTAAGAAAAACTTCTGACACGTCACAAGGACATATGAAAAGTTTTGATTGGCTTGTGCCAAGACCGCGACCAATCAGGAGAATGAGCCAGGTGAAGCATGCAGTAGCGCATTTTACTCCCTGGCTCGCAGCAATTTTTCGAAGCTCCATTATATCGCTATGGGGCCGTTGGACAGAGATGACTGACTGTAGCTTCACTCCTACTCCTGATTGGTGTGGGTGTTAGCAGTGTTCCTGTGACATATCAAGTTTTTCCAACAGGTAAGTTTTAAGATGCATCTACTCAGAGGTGCAAACACAAACTGCAAAGGAGTCATAAATGAGCTATTCAGGGAGTGCATCACTGGCAGGGCTGGTCAAGGAGCTGAATTGGTCCAAACACAAATGTCCACGCTGATTCAAAGTTTTTGGACATAGTAATCATTGCTGCAATAAAGCCTATCTTAGGTGTTGTAGGATATAAACAAATTTACAACTAGCATTGGAAAAATAAAACACTGGACATTGGAGGAAAAATAAAGCCTTCAGTTATAGAACTATAGAAAATAGTTAAGTCTTGTTGTCAAGAAACCACAACTTTAAAGGGAATCTGTAAGCTGTAATTTATGTTCCTAACTGCAGAGATTGTTAGATGCTGTTAGATCAAGGAGACACGTGATACCTTTCATATATCTGTCTGTGCTTCCAGAAGGTAGAAGAATGCTTTTATTCTCTGGTACAGAGTCTAAGAGGCTTTCCCACGCTCCTGAATAGCTGCAAGCTGGAATGTCGCCTTTCTTCCCCCTCTCTGCTTTATTGACACCTAGAAGATGAGTCCTAAGCAGGGTCAGGTATGGGAGGGGGGAGTGAGAACTTCAGGAGCTCAGGAAAGCCACTTTGACTCTTCTTACTATATAATAAAAGCATTTTTCTACCTTCTGAAATCACAGCAGTGGAACTTTAGGGAAATCATAGTTATATGTTTAGCCAAAAACAGGAGCTCTGTCTGAGTCATTGGGGCTCTCCTTGACAGACATCTCTCTCTAGTTCGATATAAAATGAAACCTTCGATCAGGAAGCCCATCAGGGTTTCATGCTGCCCATGGCACAGGAGCAAGAAACTAGTTACATGTTGACTTTAAAAAGGGAACCTGAAAAGATTCAGTAGAACTAGAAAACCATTAACTTTATAGCCCATTCTGGGTCAAGGGTCAAGTGGGTGGTCCTCATCAATTAATTGCAGCTCTTGCTCACACAGGGAATGCAGTCAACCACTGAAAGAACTGTCCACTGGACTTCTAATTCCAAAATGAATAGGAAATTAAATGAATAGATTTCTCATTCTACTGAATCTTTTCTCACAAAACGGTTGTATCGATCTGATACATGATGCATGAGGCCAACTAGTATATGCATCCAAAGGGGTTAAAGTACAACCATTAGCACAGCACTGGTCTGGACACGCTTTGGGCCTAGTCATAGGCAAATAGTGGTTGTAGTACTCATTACTCTGCTCTCAGTAAATCAGCATCATGATAAATGCAGAGTGCTGACTGCACAAGAGCAGGGTCTGGGTACAGACAAGTTGTGGTTACAACACGGTTAGCTGTTAAATTCTGCACACATTACGGTTAGTTTGACAAGCTCATTGCTTTTTGGTAAAACTACACATCGATATGGTTTCTGTAAGCGCTAAGTGTGTCCATACCTGTAGTCCTAACCTGAACAAAAACAGTGCCAAGAAGAAAAATATATATATATTCTCTGTTCTTTTCAAAGGCTCTTTGGAGAATTTGGTTGGCTGCTATAGTCAACTGCACCACTTTTCATGTGCTACTACTGAAGTATTTGCATCATTTTTCCCTGAAATGTGGTTTCAGGGGCTAAATTATTGGCCTACTTAGCATCACTGCACTGAACATTAGGATACGTAACAATTTTTCAGTCAGCCATAGACCGATCTATTGTGATTGATAGAACAAAAGAAACTGGGGCTAGGTTAAGTCTGTTCTACTTCATTTTCAGACGGCCACGTTGTCTACCGATGTCTTTTCTGAGAACCCTTCAGGGTCACCTTTTCGAATTTCAATGCATTTATCACAGGACTTTAAGTTTTGTTCAATACAGTTTATCTTTTCAACGCCATAAATATTCCACTTCTACATTATAGGACACTAAATTATTATATACCTTTAGATATGCACCATAAATGATCAATGCCAAATTGTTTATATCAGATAAACCATAGTAAAAACAGAAGATCAGGACACAGAGCTATGAATATGATATGAGCAGTAGTGATGGCACAGCATAAATAATCATAAAAATGAAATACACAGTTCATAAACTTAGAGCCATTTGTACATGGAGATAAATTACAATATGTGAGTGAAGTAAACACACAATGGTAATATGATGCTTATGGTTCTTGGTTTCTTCCCCAAAACAGCATTTGTTTTGGATATACACGGGCATCTGCTTGTTTTCTTAAGCATTTATAACTGAAGATTTAGCATCTCTCACAACAGTTATTAGCAGAGTACCAGTGAAAAGCAATGAATGCTTTGGCAACTTCCTTTACATCAACACATTATGACTGAGATTTTTTTCTTAAAGTTCTGGATTTGTCATATAATGTGGTAGGGACCATTACCATAATTTTTTTGAAGCAAGCACTCTTTATCCCAATAGGTAAACCAGGGCAGCCACATTCGTAACAACAAGTCCCAGCAGCAAATGAAGAACAATGGGATTCCTTTTTAGTACTACTGTTGAAGAGCATCCAATGTAAGAAAAAAACTCCTAAAGGTGCCATTGATGAAGTGGAGAAGTGGTTGCAGAGAACAATTCACAAATATTTCATAAATCATCAACAACTTTAGTCCAACAAAGGGGCACATTAAAAGCAGTCATGTCTTCCATTCCAATGTAGTCCATCATAACGGCAGATACTATGATGGTGCGAACGGTCAGATAAGAACCAAAGTAAACAGTCATCAAGGCGATTTTTCACAGAGCACAACATGCCCTAATGTAACCTGATGGTGTTAAAATACATAAACACTTGATGTTTGTTTTATTGAAATAAATTAAAAGTGGGGGAGGAAAAAAAACAGATTATAACATGGTCAAGCACTTTTCTGAGGACAAGAAAAAAAAAAAAAAAAAAAAAGGTGAAGCACTGATGACCACTTCAACAGCACAGGGCTCCAAGCAATGGCTGCAGAAGTCTCTAAAACCACTCTCTGTTCATAACACTGGGAACATGAGTGAGGGGGAAATTACATCAAAACTCTTCTTTGGCGAGAATGTCACTGTTCTAATGTAACCACCTCTACTGCTTGCCCATCCACTGTGACTGTAGAATCCGATATCCTTGCAGTAACTGGTGCCATAGCAACTTGCACTGGTCCATTACCCTGCGTCAGGCTTGTGACCACCGTCTGGTACATACTGACTGGTATCTGTACTAGTCCTGTAAGATAAAAAAAAAAAAACAATTAACATTATTTACAACTACACCAAGCTAGTGCTAAAATACAATGTGAAAAGAATGTCTATGCTTAGGCTTCTAACAGTTGTAAAAAAAATCCTATATTCATATATTGTACCCAACCAAGAGCTAAGATCAATCCATCTATCTATGAAACAAAGACAAATAGTGCTGGTAAGCTTATATGTGGAAATCTCATGAGGTCACTAGTAATTACAGGTGTTTTTTAGACACTAAGCCAGCTAAACAGCATCCCAACTGGCTTATAACCTATTCACAAGTGTTTATCCTAGTGCATAACATATGGCCTATACCAGTGCTTCTCAATTCCAGTCCTCATGGCCCACTAACAGGTCATGTTTTGAGGATATCCCATACAAAGAACAGCTGTGATAATACCTGATGCACTGAGTATAATTCTATCACCTGTGAAATACTAAGGATATCCTCAAAACATGACCTGTTGGTGGCCATGAGGACTGGAATGGAGAAGAACTGGCCTATACTCAGTTATACACCATTGATCTCAATAGGATTTTGATGAACACTGTTTTTGTAAATAAAAAAAACATAAAACAAATCTGAAGCAAGAATAGTAAAGCTTCACACACTATTTTACATTGACATTTAGGGTAGCTTCACACACAACGTATCGCAGCGGATTTACTGCTGCAGATCCAAAGCTGATTTGATCTAAATAACTGAACACAGCATCAAAGATGCACCATCAAATCTGCTGCAGATCCAGTGTGTGTGAAGGCACCCTTAGGGTTTGTTCACACTCGCATCAAACTCGCATGAAAGTAGCTGCGTTTTTTGTGGTTTTGAACTTGCCTGCGAAAATCATGTGACAATCAAAACTCGCATGTAAAAATCGCACCAAACGTGCAGCGAGAATACACATACATTGACTTGATAGCAATCAGTATCACTGTGAATTTATGTGCGAGAAACTCACAGCGATAAATACGCAGCGAGTCTGTTATGTGGCATTGAGGACCTATTGTTGACATAGATTTATACCAATACTATACTATAGACTACGTAATACTGCTTTTTTTACTGGACAAACTACTCCAGCATTTTGCTCTAAAAATATGGGAACAAGTCTACAAGCATGTTTTCATAGCACTTGAAGGTCACAATAATATAAAGCATCAATAAGCATAGGAGTCAAATCTGTACAGATCATCTATTGTTCTTTTCTACAGCAAGTGAAAATGGAATAGCTCCTGCAACTCATGACCCATAAGGTAAAAGTTGTTCCACACCATGAAAAGTTAAATTGTTACACATGATCTTAATACAACATGATCCTGAATTTTGGCAATATGTAAAGTGCAAGGAGAAAAAATATTATCAGCACTGATTACTAAGGAAGTACTGTCTACTGTATGGCAGCTAAATTGAAGGAATACATAGTTAAAGGGGTAGTGCGGCGGTAAAAAATTATTCACAGACTAACACACATTACAAAGTTATACAACTTTGTAATGTATGTTATGTCCCCGTGTCCCCCCCCCCCACCCGTGTACCTGGAAGTGTGGTGCGCTATACTCACCTGTCACGTGCCGACACCAGTCTCCGATCTTCAGCGAGTGACGTCTTCTTCGGGCGGAAGGCGAACAGCTCCGACTGTCCCGAATGCCGGCCGCCCTCTGCAGCGTCATCCGATGCTCAGCCACGATTGGCTAAGCATAACTGTGAAGCGGCGGAGGGGGGACGGGCGGCAGCGACTCGGCCGTCCGTCCGAAGATGACGTTTGGCACAAGATGGTGGACGGCCCTTGACACGGATCAGGTAATGTATAATGCACCACACTTCCGGATACACGGGTGGGGGTGGTGGGACACGGGTAACGGGGCGATTCACAGACATAACATACATTACAAAGTTGTATAACTTTGTAATGTGTGTTATTCTGTAAATAATTTCTGAGCGCCGCACTACCCCTTTAAGGTCTAGAGATGAGCAAATATACAGTAACAAAGCAAATTGTTATCTCTGCAATCCGCTCGTCAGCCTGCTGCCTTTTAACTTGGGGTCCTATTCCACGGGCCGACCAGGACCCAATCAACAATGTAAACAAGCGCCAATCTGCTAGATTGGTGCTCGTTTACTGGGCCTATTCCACAGCCTGATAATCCTTTAGTGAGGGCTGCAGGGACATCGTTACTGATGTCCTTGCAGCCCTTGTTTAAACATCATACTTTACCTATCCAGGCTGCAAGTCTTCTCCTGGTCCCGTGCGCAGCAGCAGCTTCGGAGCAGCCTGTCTGAACTGACAGACCGCTCAGTCTATCACTGGCCGTGGCGGTCCTGGCCAGCAATTGGTTAAGTGGTCTGTCAGCTCAGACCGGCTGCTCCGAAGCTGCTGCTGCTGAGAGCGGGACTGGGAGAAGGAGCGCAGGAGAGGCCCTGAAGCCTAAATAGGTAAAGTATGATGTTTTTAAATATTCGGTCGCCCGCCGCGCACCGCTATTCCACGTAGTGATGCGTGGGTGGCGATCGTTCATTTAAGTTCAAACCTAAAACCATCGATCAGCCGGTGACACGATCGGCTGATCGTGCTCTTTATTCCCTGGATCGATAATCGGCCCGATTCTGCCGATAATCGCTCTGTGGAATAGGCCCCTTACTGCTCCACCCCAGGTGCTGGGAAAAGTTTGATCCAGTCCTAGAATCCAGCTTTTCCCAGCACCCGGGGAGGAGCAGTACAGGGCGGCAGAGAGTGAAAAAGGCAGCCGGCTGATGAGCAGCTTGCAGAAATAACGAAGCACCTCGCTTACTTATTACTTTATATTCGCTCATCTTATTAAAGTCCCCATACACTCCTGTCCCCCAATTCCATTGCTGGCATTCAGTTTAAAGTGTATGGGGGCCTCTACCGAAATCATCTGCCGGTGGACATAGGGGTTGGGTGTGAGACTGTTTTCCCAAACCCATCATTCTTTGATAGATAAGCCACTAACAGACTCGTCTGGCTGTGGCTGTGGTTTAATCTCCCAATAGAAAACAAAAAGGTCTGGCCATGCTGACTGTTCATGTGTATGGGGAGGATGGATCACTTGGCCGACAGTTATTGAAGGTATACGGCCACCTTTAGGCATTGTATCTGTTAGCAAACAATCCAGCAGACATGGAATATATTACTGCAGAGATGTATCTTGCTAGTCAAGTCATCATTTCAGGTAGCCCAGCAGATTATACTAACATGTGCCATAGTCTAGAACTCTTCTCTAGCTCTGGTGCAGACAGTGCAAAGGATGCACCAAACTTAAGTGGTGTATGCCACTGGCGGATCTCAATTTCCAGTATTACAGTATTTAAGTGTGGTATAGTTAAGAGGCCTAAAACATTTAAAAGGATAGAGTTACAGAGTTGCCCACAGTCTGCAAACTTAACATTCCTGCAGTGCATTGATGGCAGGCCACAGGGCAATAGCACAAGCATTGGCTGGTATTAGAGCTCAGCAGACAGACAGTGGAGTGATTAAGCCCTTGACAAGTATTAATCAGGTTTGTGATTGTCCCGACACTGCATCTGGTCAGGCGTGGGGCTTTGATTAGGCTAATCTAGTCTGCACATGTTCATAATCCAAAGTGGGGGATTACGACCCTTTCAGTTTTATTAGAGCTCACGTCGCTCCAACTCAGATAACCAACTCTACAAGTCACCAATGCCATACATATCTGTGATATATACACGTGCAGATATAGTATAACAATAATTATTGTCATTGATACCTGGTTAAGGAGGAGATGTTAGTGGCTACCCACTGTCTACTCATGTCACCACCATCTGTGTTAAGTAGGTTCTTTGTATTACATTTTTTGTACCATATTTTAAGCCACTGTTAATGTGGCACTCCCTGGTAAACAATGTACACTGAACAGCAGCCAATATTTAAAGGAAATCTGTCAGCTGTAATCTGTAATTTATATTCTTAACTGTAACACTGACACTAAGTCAGCTATTAGGTCGGAGACACACACACTGTACCTTTCATATACCTGTCCGTGATTCAAGATTGTAGAAAAATGCTTTTATTTTATAGTAAGAAGAGTCAGAGGTTTTCCTGAGCTCCTAAAGTGCAGCAAGCTGTAATACCTTCTCGTGCCCCCCTCCCATACCTGACCCTGCTTGGGACTCTGCTACCAGGTATCAATCAAGCACGGAGGGGAGAGAGGAGACATTCCAGCTTGCAGCTATTCAAGAGCTGATAGTCAACCATCAACATGACAGCAAAAGAAAGGGGCCAAACTTAGCAAAATTGCTTTCTTTTTAACAAAAGTTTAGTTGATGGGAAAATCTAACATTTGTATTACTGGAAGCATATAAACCAATTATGGAATTTGTAAAGCTCAAACCAGACAAAAATATGCCCGTCTCTTCCTCCTCTGGCCTTCAGAACTGCAGCATAGATTCCACTTGGAATACCAGGCCACCAGGACAAGATGGTTTTCTTAAAGTTGCTGTAAATTAGATGGTGGTATCGTCTCATTGATTGGCTATAAAACTGAATTGTTTTTTTTTTTGCCAATTGGGATAGACTAACAATAGTTAATTAGTGGAGTGCTGGCATCACCTATCACTTCCGGTTTATTGGTAAGGTCAATGTACGGAGGCCAGAAGCCATTGCTCCATACATTGTTTGGTCTAAGGGCACTGTAACTGCAGAGCCCCATTCAGTCCAAGCTCAGAATATGCACCGATTCTTGCCTTGGGTGTGGTGTGTCAGAATCTAGGGAACACCTTTACTCCCTTATAAAATACTGACACAACTGTTGCGATGTTTTCTTTTATATTCGAAACCTTAACATATTACAATGAAAAATTCATTCTTAATAGTGATCACACCCAAGTGCACAAGATACCTAGTAGGACCCCGTCGTTGCTTCCAGCATGGTCGCTGATAGAGTCCTTGTATCCTTCAGTAATCAGAGACCTCCATGATGGTCAGGAGGCCAGATGGTGGCGTAATGATGCACGCCACGTTTCGGGGAGATCTTCCCCTTTCTCAAGCGTATAAGCCCCATTCCATTCCTGTTGATAGGCCATAAATAGGTTTGGACTGGAAAACCTCTAAGATCTGTGGACTATAAAAGCCAGGGAGACAAAAGGTTCTGTCATGTTCCTGTAACAAACTCATAGCTATTCAACTCTTAGCCACAATATGTGGCAATATGCATTATACTTCTGAAAGTGTTTTTCTACTATAGGGTACAGCTGCCATGAAGGGATGAACTTTGTCAGCTACAACGCTTAGACAGACATATGGACTGTAGAGCCTAACAGGTATCAGAGGACCTAGGATGTGCCAACCCCCCCCCCCCCCCTAAAACATTCCTCACACTCTGAACTGTTGACACAAGACAGGAAGGATTGATAGATCTATGCTGCTTGCTCTAAATTCTGCCTCCCTAGAATTCTAGGGAAATCTAGATTCATGTGACCAGGCAACATTTTCCTACTGCTCAGTGATCCAATTTTTGCTTCTTTTGTCCACTGGAGTCTTGCCCGTTTCTATTGGCACTGAAGTTGGTCATCTGCTGTTACAGCCTATTCGTGCTAAGCAGTAACATGTTGTGTGTTCAGATATGTTAGCTGGATCACCAGCATTGCATCTGACTGCATCTTCCTGTTCATCAGAATTCTTGACATTATCTTCTGACCCCTTCCCTCAAATTGACTAAAATGTCCTATGGTCTTGTTTCTAAATTTCCTACATACTTAATAAGGTTGAAAAAAAGACAATAATTCATCAAGTTTAACTTACAGAAACCCTACCATACTGAAGGCAAAACCCCTCATGAGGCAGATTCCCATTGCCCCATCACAGGGAGAATAATTCCTTCTCAATGTGGAAAACACAAAAGCACAATTCCCTGGATCAGCATTCTATCACATGAAATCTTGTGCCCATAACTTGTAATATTATATTTTTCAAGAACAGCATCTAGGCCTCCTTTGAATGTATTTAATGAATCAGCCATGGCAAGTCATGTGGCAGAGTTTTCCATAGTCTCACTGCTCTTACAGTAAAGAATCCCTTTTTGTGCTGGTTGGTGAAACCTTCTTTCCTCTAGACCAGTGCTTCTCTAACCACAGACAGGCCTCACCAGTGAGGCGCCCCCTAGTTGTTGGTGAGGCCCAGCTGAGGAGCCAGTTTTCACAAAGTAACTATAATCCCCACAGTCCTTTTGCTGTTTGCAGAAATCTTGATTTTAGCAACATTATTAATTTATTTTGTACTTAATTTATTAGTATATAGAGCTTGGGAGATGGGTGAAAGGTAGCCCTAGTATTATTTTCAGCTTTTAAATGGACTTTCACCACAGATAGTGAGGCCCAGGAACCCTCTTGGCCAGTCTGGTGAGGCCCAGGCATTGCCTTGGTCTGTTGGGTGAGGCTCCAGCAGAAAGAGTTTGCGAAGCACTGATCTAGACGTAGAGGATGAACAGGATGCTTAAACGAAGCATCTCACAGTAATAGGCAGAAAACAAATTGTATGCAGTGTAATACTACTTTGACATAGCCGGAAGCAGAGAACAGACTACAAAGTTTGTTGTCTGATACCATGGAGATGCGTGGTCCACACTTGTTCATATCACAGAGTAGCAGCGCTCCCTGAGTGATGTGCTCTCCTTTCCATCAAGTACTCTATGGTTAATATTATACCTTCCTGTGTGTGGAATCAATTTTAACTCCTTTCTATGTTTTTGTTCTTTTTGAATTGATTAATAAAGCCTTTTTGTAGGACATATATAGTGTTTAGCCCACCCCCCACAGGGTGTTGTGGTCAGTGGAGAGGTATATGTGCTGTAGAAACGTAGCATTAGCTTTAATTTAGCATTCTATAAGTATCGCAAGAATAAAAAAAACATTTTTAAGATGGTGCACAAAGCCTTTGGGGTGCAAACTACACAAGAATGAGGTGCAGTTGTATGCCATTTTAACAAAATGCAACCATGGGGAGGAAACATGCAACAAGTCACACAATCCTATTTTAATAACTGCATATATTAACCTATAAAATTTTATTCATTTATTACTCCGGGCATCACTAGGGCTGTCTTCTGTACAGCACTACTCTTTTTCATGAAATACTGGATAAATCTATATAACCAAATGTATGTCCAGTGAATTACAATATGTAAGTGTAGATAAACAATGTCAAGGGAGAGGGTATAATAATGCCATTATGATGGCATGGATGGGAATATGATGGTAATATCAAAACTGATATCTATCTAATACACACACACAGACACACACACACACACTACATAAAAAAGCTGAGGAAAGCCTGTTGGAGACAGGTCTGCAGTGCGGAACAATGGGCTTGATTCATCCTGCTATGTTCCTGCACAGCTGTTTACTGGCTCCGGATTACTGCAGTCACATGAGCTGCTTTACAGCATAGCAAGCTGTCAGGGGCTGGGAAGGTCATGAGGAGGAGAGGGGAATCAGGACAGCTCCATCCCTCTGCACTGCGGTATATTGGGAGGAGGAAAGCCATCAAAACCTACACACCCATCAAAGAGGAGCAGCACTGCAAGGCCCAAATGAAACCGTAGGGTACACTAATCACAGGCCATGCCTTTTCTCTGAATTGCTGCTGTATCTCCAGTGTATGCTAAAGCCTAGTTAACAATCACAAATATTGTGAGCTGTGCAATTAAGGTACAAATTTTTTAGGAAATCTAAAAGATTATTTATTCCCATGCACATAGCATTCTCAATAGTCACAGTACTAATCAAAGCAAGTGGTTACCGGAGAGCTCTAAAAACAAAATGCAAACATCCTAAGGCTATGTTCACACGTTGTAAGAGACCGGCCGTTCCGTGACCCGGCCAGCCTCTGAAAAGATCATCCCAACCGCTACTGCAGTACCGGCCGGATGATCTTTATGGCCGCAGAGTTCTGATGTGGGCGCATCCGTGCACGCCTGCATCAGAATTCCCCATAGCACACTATGGAGCGAGCGGCCAGAGCACAACATGCACAACATGTCAGTTGTTTGCGGCACCGCTAGGGATCCCGGCCGGAGCGTATACTATGTGTATATGCTCCGGCCGGGATCCCATGGAAGAATAGGTAACGTATATTTCTGTAATAATCACAGCCCTTGTACAACGGCTGTGATTTTACGAAAATATATGTTGTGTGAACATAGCCTAAAGCAAAATGAAGTAGTAAACTGTTTAATATTCTGTAATTCCGAGATGATCCTATTTCTTTCCCTGACTGTCCACTGGTTTTTGTTTACATGCTTCCAGTACTGATGCCCACAATAGCATGCAACCGCCACAACCAATCACTTGCCATTCAGATGGTGTACTTACCTGGAATCCCTGCTAGGCAATGAGGCCAAGAGGTAACATACATCCCCACTGAATGAGTATCTGTGATGCTTCAGTGGGGCATGGAAAAGATGAGTGCTCTACCACATTCTTAAAGATTTTTATTTTATTTCATGAAGAACCCCTCTTGAAAGTAAAGGAGCCTTACCCTAAAGCAGTGAAGGGGAACCTACAGCCCTCCAGCTGTTGCAAAACTACAACTCCCATCATGCCTGGAGAGCCGGAGCTAAAGCTCTATACCTTCAGCTGTCCAGGTATGATGGGAATTGTAGTTATGCAACAGCTGGAGGGCTGGAGGTTCCCCATCCCTGCCCTAAAGCCACAAAGATGTAACAGTTCTTTACAAAGCAGGTAAGGACCACTGACCCCGAATATACTCATGATCATCTGATGGATTTGTAAACTATTACAATGATCACACACATTAAAAACTATTTCAGACATATACTCCATGATAGCAACAATACAGAAGTCTAAAGAGGTGTACACGTGACATTCATAATAATGTTATATACGACAATGACAAAGATGTGCCATCAGACAAGAAAGCTTCCTTACAACTAGAACAGCAAATGCGACTAGTTACTTTTGCCCCCTTAGACCCCAGAGAGCACCGATTTAGTCTAGAAAAGAATGGAGTAAAAAGAAAAAAAAAAAAAGAAAAGAGAAAAAAAAAAAAAAAAAAAACTGAAAAATCCCCCCCTAAAAAAAGTGACAAATATAAAATCAGACAATTTTCTTTATATGTTGGTATCTAAACCAAAAATAAAGGAAAGGTTATAAAAGATAAAAAGCCATTTATTCAACTTTCTAATAAACTCTGCTCAGTAAACATTCAAGCACATTATTTGTTTTGCTTCCCAAAAGTGCAAGACACAGCAGGAAACCCTATATGCCCAACAAAGCAGTCCAGCCATTTTTCCTTCCTAGAATAAGGGAGCTGGCAAAAGGTTAATTTGTCTTATTTTCTTAACTGCTTCTTTAGTGCCTACACTCCGGCTGGACTAATCGCTCCTGTCTTGGCAAACTGGATGTGGGATTTAAAGCTTCTTTTGGCTAATTCCTTCAAAATCTGTTTTAGTAATATGCCTGCTTCCACTCCACCTCTTTCATAATTTGCGATACAGGGAAAAGAGAGCGCCATCTCTCTAAGAGGGCTATCAATAATACTGACAGCTGGTGAGATTAAATCCTAACAGAGTGTGGAAGGTATAGGTTTCAGAAACACCTGTGTAAGAGTTATGCGAGTTCAGGAGGCATTTGCAAATGACATTCTCAGAAAATACTGTAAAATTCCATTTTAGCCTGACAAATTTTTATTTATAGTGCAATGCAACAGATTGCAGTGTGCTGTAAGGTAACCTATTCTTGGGCTGCACTTTTAGGGTTTTGACAAAAATTGCTGTTGAGAAAGGTTGCGGTTACATCTTCCTTTAGTGTTTATTCACAAGTACAGGATCTGCTGCAGATCTGATGCTACAAATATCAATGTAACTAAATGAAGGAACAGTATCAGACCTGCTGCAGATCCTGTACATTACATGGTACATGCACAAGTACCATATTTCAGCTGCATGTTTTGGCTTTACTCCCGCTTCTTTTTGGGCTTTAGACTTGTAACAAAAGACAAAAAAAAATGCAGCTAAAAACACTGCACTTGTGAATGTACCCTTAAAGTCCATAGCAAATTACAGAAAAGTCTACACACATCTACATCATTTGCTTGTTGTGTTTTGGTTTCCCATTCCCCCCCCCCTCCCTCCCCTCAATCCATCCCCCAAACACAGCGTATACTGGGCCTGGCGCTTTTTTCCTGGTATTTTTCTCCTAGAACTCTAATGGCAGAAAAAAATGCACAAATCTAACCTGCTTATAGCTCCCTATTGCGCACAGGGCGCTGAGGAGGAAGGCAAGTCTCTTACTTTCCTCCTCTGCATCGTTCCCATGCTGTTAGCAGCGTAATCCTCGGTCCGGAGCACCATTAGAAGCACTGCCCCGCCCACTCAACCGATTATCATTAGAAGGAGCAAGCCAGCTTGCGCCATAGAGTTGGGACAGTGCTCTGGATTGAGGATTACACAGATAACAGCATGTGAATGCCCTGTGAGCAATAGGGGGCTATAAGCAGGTAAGATTCCCCTTTAAGGATTGTCTGCACGGTACACTTTTCAGATCTATGCCCCGTAAGGGGTAGTGATGTTACAATCAGCAGCTGCATTGGTGTTCCGCCTCAGCAAGCCTTTACCTTCATAACCCCAAACATGGAAGCAGCTACAAAGTAAGGCCCAGAACATAATACCACCAGCGGCATGGGGAACAGGAAAGAGAGCTTGTTTTTTTTTAAATCTCTTACAGTGTATGGATCTGAAAAGAACAGGACTATGCCAGAATGATAGTACAGTGGTGCCTTGGATTACAAGCATAATTCGTTCCAGGACTGCACTTGTAATCTAAATTGGACAATTAGACAATTGGTTCCACACCCCAAAAATAAATATTATTCTGAACAACATGTACAACAGATGAAACAAACATTCAGAAACAGCAGAATATGTGATATTATAAGTTACTGTACAGTAATGGAGAGGATGGGAAACACAAGGACTGACAGAGACTGCAGGGAGCATGAAGGAATGAGCAGGACAGATGTGGGCACATACATGCAGCACTCTCTGTCCGGGGAGAGAGGGGTAATAGCTATGGAGAGATTACCTCCACAGTCCTGTCCCCTGATGCAAGCCTCAGCCTGAAGTGGATCTGCTATGATTTGGAAGGTGAGGGAGACTTCCTGGGTCAGAGTACAGAGCTGTAGACCACGCTATGCAGACCACGCCCCTCCCCCACTCGCACTCCCACCCAGTACAGGGAGCTCTTAAACCAAAGTAATGCTCTTAAACAAAGTCACAATTTTGAAAAACTGTGAGCTCTTAAACCAAGTTACTCTTAAAACAAGGTGACCTGTACTAAACTTAATTTATTAAATCAACAAAAAAAATGTATGGATAAAAGTCATATCGGAGACATTAAGTCCAATATGGTATAAACCTGAAGCATGTTTGTTTGATTTCTTTCCACAATCCAAAAACATACCGAGACACTATGTCATAAGAAGCATCTAACGTGTGTGTCTGAAGTGGATACAGTATATTTATACCCAGTAGATTTGTTAGAGGGTTTGCTGAGACTGAATGGGGCTTGCAGAAATCCATGCTGTCAAACCCATGCTACAAAACTAATTTGTGCATATAATAATTACTAATGCACTAATTTGTGCATATATATCTCAGGAAATGGGACCAATTTGAGGGATTTCCATCTCTGTACACTGCTGTGGAATATGATGGCCTAATACAGTGATCATTAATAACAATAAAACATAAAAGCCTAATATTGCGTAGGTCTCCCTCACATTGCCAGAAAAGCTCTGAACCATTAGGGAATGGAGTCCACAATGTCATATGGAATCTTTAAGCAATGTGTTAACAGCAAATCTATTTTGTTCTATGAGTTTTGCATTGGGCAATCATACATATTCTAGCACGTCCCTTCACCAGAAAAAATATTTCTGCATTACAGTGTAGCTGGGGTACCATCATGCTGGAAGAGGCCACTGTCATTAAGGATACCCAATGCCATATACATGGTCAGCAACCATGTTTAGGTAGACATATCAAGGAGTGCTGTGTGTTAAATAAAACTACAGCATACTCATCTCTCTCAGGTTCTTTGCTTTTGTTTTTTTATATCAGATAATTTTTATTCAGATTTTCCAAACATACAAATTATAGACAGACATTTAGAAAGGTAATACTGTGAAACTCCAGAAAGTATAGTCATATACTGCGAGCATGTCTCCTGATTCCTTCATCACTAAATCGGACAGTTATGCTATAGCTCTCTTCAATACTACACATATTCTAGCAAGTATCTCAATAAAACAAACACAAAAGAAGAAAAAAAAAATATTATATATATATATATATATACACACACACATACATATATATATATATATACACATACATATACACATTGGCAGAACAAAAACAAAAAACAAGAGTAAACATCTAACAGTGCGCACACGTGGCTTGTACTAGAAATCATCGCAAGGCATAAAGAATATTTGGTATCAGAGATATTCCTACGGTGAGGTCTTGAAATCTGGCCGGTGGAGCTAATACCTCTAGCAATAGGAGGCCCAGGTTCTTTGTTTACTTCCTCTGATCATGTGCTCTTCCTGATTTGACAGATTTTCCGAACACACTACAGCTATTAAATGAGCCTGCAGGGTGTTGTGACTGTCAGTGGAACATTAGGCAAAGTAAGTCATCAGGGAAAATAGACAGTGGGAGCAGCGTGGACTGAAGTAGCGAGTATGTGGTAGTTTGTTTTTATACATAAAAGCACTGTGCAGTTAGGGTTTGGAATTTCCCTTTAAGACACTGTACACAGATCAACTGTTGTATTGTTTCTATGGCTAAGATAAGCAAAATAATATTAAAAACATAATGATAATATTAAACATAATAGTACAATAATAAACCCCCCCCCCCCATTTTTGGTAGTTCAGGAGATACAAATTCCTAAATTGTGCACTGTGGAGGAGATATCAGCAGACATGAATCTTTATTCCCCACAGCTTCCTTCTATTAATAAGAACATATCTAGCCCTATAAAGAGTGATTAAAGAGTATATATTATAGGATTGCTATTTATATAGGATTCCTAGCAGTCAACATGAAATCAGCTTTTTCTAACTAGTCCCCCCATATATATATATATATATATTTATATAATATCTCAATTGCCTAAAAAATGTAGCGCAGCTGACATTCAATGCTATGAACTCTTCTTTCATATCTAAATGGATAAAAGGAGATGGAAAATGGTCTCTCCCTAAAGGGTGGTTATAGGCTATAAAGTGCTCAGTACATGTCAGCCCTAGTTTCCGCTTCTCAGTGGAGGCACAGTGCACTGATCTGCTTTGTGAACTATATTTAGTGAGGGTTGATGAGCACAGCCGGACTAATCATTAGTGGAGCTGATCTAATTCTTAGGGAGATAAAACAAAGCAATATAATAAAATATTTCTACAACTGGCTTTGGCAGATCACTTGTATTTAAGCAAAAACATGAATTCTTATCCAATTAAAAAACAAACAAAAATAAAATAAAGTGACATCCAATTTTAAAATAAAAGTCAATCTGAAAACATTGTAATGTTATATGGTTGTTCTTTTTATCAGTAGCCATCTATGTAATACATGAATGGGTCAGATCAGCTATAATGAGTTGTGGCTTACAGAAGGAAGGCAGGAGTGTGGGTCCCCCACCCATTAAACCCCTATAAAGTCTATATGCCCTAATAGCAAAAGTGAACAGTTGTCCTCATGAAACATGCAGGAATATAAAGTCATTGGCATAACTCTTTTAATAATGGACGTATATGGCAAACTTTCTTTATTTCACATCCCCTGCTGATTTAGGTTTTGAAAGTTATAAGGACAGATACACTTTAAGTTATATTTTTTCCTAAATACAGATTATGGACAATGCAGAGTTGTCACTACACCCCTGATTCTTGTGATCTGTTAGAAGATGAAACAGAAAAGACTCATATATGGGCCTCCCAAACCACCCTTATTGTTTCCATTGTGAAGCAATTTATTATACTATTACTCTTTCTGAAAAATAAATAAATGTACTTGTGTCTCATACCCAAGTGTAAGGGGCCTATTCCACAGAGCGATAATCGGCCCAATTCGGCCGATCATCGCCCCGTGGAATAGAGACAACGATCAACCGACGATCGTGTCATCGGCTGATCGTTCATTTGGGGTCCAACCTAAAATCACCAGGCACCCACCGCGCATCGCTGCATGGAATAGCAATGTGTGGCGGGCAACAGACGATTCCACAAGAACAATACATTACCTATCCATGTTGCAGGTCTTCTCCTGCG
This sequence comes from Dendropsophus ebraccatus, assembly GCF_027789765.1. Classification (NCBI taxonomy): domain Eukaryota; kingdom Metazoa; phylum Chordata; class Amphibia; order Anura; family Hylidae; genus Dendropsophus; species Dendropsophus ebraccatus. The sequence continues at coordinate 135,333,396 of NC_091454.1, forward strand.
CTCCTCTTCCTCCCGGTCCCGCGCACAGCAGCAGCTTCGGCGTGGCCTGTATTAGCTGACAGACCGCTCAGCCAATCAATGGCCAGGACTGCCGCAGCCAGTGATTGGCTGAGCGCTCTGTCACCTCAGACAGGCCGCACCAAAGCTGCTTCTGTGCGTGGGACCGGGAGGAAGAGGAGCGCAGGAGAAGACCTGCAACATGGATAGGTAATGTATGGTGTTTAACAACGGCTGCAAAGACATCGGTAATTATGTCCCTGCAGCCCTCGCTAAACGATTATCGGGCCGAGGAATAGGCCCAGTAAACGAACGCCGATCTAGCAGATCGGTGCTCGTTTACATTATTGATGGGGACTCCATCGGCCCCTGGAATAGGACCCTAAAACCAACATGGGGGCATCTGTTCTTGGGAGTTCTACATGTCAATAGGGAGTACATATTTTACAGATAATTACAACTGGTACAACTAAAATGACATAATTTGGGCAATTCACTTATTCAAATGGTTAATTTAATTAATGTGCCTGATGAGTTTGACATCCCATTGAAAGTAAATGGTACTGTCCTACAACACCAGGAAAAAGGTACAATTTTCAGTTTACTTAACAGAGGTTAATAAATAAATAATAAATGGTCAGCATTTAATGCCTAAAAGGGGGAAGTATACTCAGTCTAACCAATTCTGCATATCAGCTATCTGAACATATTCTTAAAGGACATATTACAATGAGAATCCCTATTTTTGCCTCTGCAAGAATGTATACAGCTCAACTGCAAGTAATGTATTTGGTTTTGTGCATTCTAATCATATCAAATAAATGGCAGCCAAGCGCCTCCTACCATTGGCATCCTGTACGCCAGTCAGCGCTCCTACAGCTGCTGCAGTCTCCCCTGACAAAACGATCTGTCCTCCTCCTTGTAGTGTGGCTTCTGCCAATGTTGCTACTGCGTGAGCCGCTGCTTCACTGTAATTGGACAATCAACATGGACAAACAATAACAACATTAAATAGGCCCTTCTACATATAGGAAAACCACAACTATCAAGACGTGTCAGAAAACCAACAGTAATGCTGTACATGACAATATTTCTGTAAACCAGGGATGGAACCTGCAGCCCTTCAAACGATGCTACAATGAAAGCTACAATTTCCATACTTTCTGAACTGCAAAGGCTATGGCTGCCCAGGCATGATGGGAATTGTAGTTTTGTAAAAGCTGAAGGGCCAAAGATTTCCCATCCCTTCTCTAAACCAAAGCACAAGTAAAGGCTTACAGGGGTATTGCAATCCTATAATGATGTCATATTGCTAGGACTTTTTGGGGTATGAATACACAAAACAAGACAACTTAAAGAATATGCATATATTGATAAACAACGTTTTACATTAGCAGAAAAACTGGTCAATCCCTTTAGTGTTAATTTAGGAAGACTCATCTGATCAAGAAAAATGTAATGCTACATGGCACAGCACTGCTCTGTAGAGAGTAAGTAGGTGAAAACCCCCAAATCTATATGGCTAAGTAGTAGTAATACAGGAATACAATAAAAAACAATCCACCACCACAATACAGATTTTACATACACATGTTGTTCGCAAGGATGTGGTCACATGACCCAGCTCATTATATTCCATTTACTCTAAATTTTCTTGCATCTTGTTAGAATAATCCATAATAGGATAAAGCAAACATTGCTACTTTTTGCCCCCTTCCCCCTGTATAACAAGTCATATACAGACTGCAAGGAGAAATAAAAACAAAACAAAAAAACCCTCAAGTGTTAATCCTTTACTCTTCTGTAATAGCACCCTCTGCTGCCCTAAGATTGCATGTTACATTTCCTAATTTCAGTAGCCTGCTATTTTGGGTGCAAGTTTTTAACATTTGCGTTACAGTATTTTCTTTAACTATAAATCAAAAATATAACAATTTTTTTTTTTATTATTGCGTCCAAATCTATCCTTTCTACCTGCAAAACTACTTCCATGGAAAAAGCATATTTATGTTTAAGGGTATAAACACACACACCGTATACGCAGCGTATTTACTGCTGCGATACGCAGCAAATACGCAGCAGATTAGATCTAAATAACTAAACACAGCATCAAGTCTTCACCATCAAATCTACTGCGTATTTGCTGCGTATCTGCTGCATATACTGTGTGTGTGTTCGTACCCTTAGAAAATAATTATACAACAGTTCCAAGAACAATAGTAATTTTTTTAAATCACATGGAGTTAGAAGTTAGAAGTGTAACCACCTGCCAAGCCTCCTGTAGGAGGGTCTTTGCTCTGTCTCCTATCAAGCTGGGGCTTATTTTTAGGGAAGGGTTAATTTTTGGATAAGCAGCGTAGGTAACCATTGCCAGTGCTAGACTGAGCGCCACAGAATGGAATGGCACTGTGTCCAGCACAGGCGATTGTTACATAGGAAGAGTGGGAACCAGAACATAGGAGGAGTGGAAACTGTTAATGCATGTCATTTAGAAAAATGACTATCATGCTCAGGGATGCACTATAGTCATTTTTCTAAATCTATGTATCTACATACCATTGAGTACATAACTTTACATTTTTTTATATGAATGGATTAGCACCAACGTGTTGATGCTGCTGACGCAGTGCTTTTCTTTTTTTTTTTTTGAGTCGGCGCCAGTCTGTTCTTAGGCACTGGCATTGCATGAAGCATAGTGGGCGGGACCAGTGACTAAACCCCTTGCCCTCTGTGATGTGGCTCCATTGATTCTAATGGAGCTGTGTCCCACAGGGGAGATAGTGACACTTGGGGCCGGCAGGCCCACCCCCTAGTGCTTCACTCCAAGCCAGTGCCTGGGAACAGACTGGCGCCAACTAAAAAAAAAAAAAAAAAGACAGCGGCATTACCATGTCTGCGCTGATCCATTCATGTAAAAAACTTAAAGCAATGTACCTGTTGGTACATTTGCTTTAAATTTGCTTAAACTGTAAGTATAGCGCTCGATATCATACTTATTGGTAATACAATAAAACAAAAACTCATTAGATTAGTTATATACCTATTAAGGGCCATAGTCACTGTGGCACCTGGTGCCATATCATGGGAAGCTGCAACAGCAGCCTCAGCTAGTGATGCAACTGCTTGAGTAGCTTCAGAGGCTTGAGTAGTCTGGATGGTCATCTCTCCTCCTTGAAGTGTTGCCCAGTTCTGCTCCACCTGTGGAAAGACAAGCTATAGACCAACAGGAAGCTAAACACAATGTTGCTAGAAGATTTCCCATTTCTTAGGTCACGTGCGACACTGTACAGGCTCTAGGGTGAAAAGCACTGCCATCAGCCAAAGAGCTGATCAGCAGCTGATTGCTGCCTTTAAAGGGAATCTGTCAGCACCCAGACCCGACCTGAGGTGCTGACAGTGTGCTTTAGGTGAATGTCCACTAGGGAGCAGGTTACCTTTGGCTAATTTGTATGTTGAGTACTATTTCCCCTACTGTGATGGAATTAAGTAGGAGTCCTGTGTAGAACTTGTGCCGCACTCTGGCACACCTCACCACTCTTTCCTTCTTCCCTCTTCTCTATGAATATTCTGTGATGTCTGGCCTCCTGTATGCTTGTACCATCTTCCTGGTCCATGCATGCATCACTAATGTCAACAATAACCGTGAATGCAGGAGTTGCATAGCCTATGACTTCGGCAGCGCATGCACGGATCGGAAAAATATAAACATGTTTTAAAATTGTCAGCTGCGCATCTCCCCGTGTAATATGGCTGATTACAACAAGGGCTGCACAGACATTATTAACGATATCTGTAACGGTGACTCCTGAGCTGTGTAATTAGCTCAGTAAGTGAGCGCCAATCTAGTAAATCAGCACCGCTTACAGTGCAGGGTTGGGCCATGTAATAGTGTCCCTACTGCCATTTCCACTAACTTTTTACCCATCCACAAACAGATAGTATAAGGGGGCCTCCCAACTATAACAAATGTCATCAGTGGAGTGAAAGGCCAGGCCAGCCAGACCCTTTTTTTCTTGGAGATGATGCTGCCAAATGCGCTAGCCTGTGGCTTTCCCCTCTTGGCTCCATAGGGAACACAATGTTTGGCCATATCAAATTCTACAAGCCTAAACTCTAACATGACAATGAGGGAGAATTTAGGGACATATAGAGACCCATTATACTGACCCCGGCAAGAACAGGCAGGTTCTGACAACTTATCTGAAGCAAATGGCCAGTCATATATGGGCACATTCTCTGAAATTATTACCTTACCTCTCCATCACTAACCGTGGAATAATTGACTTGTGCAACGGTAACAGTAGTTGGCAGCTCCGATGCATCTGCAAGCGTGGCAACAGTAGCCCCTGTTCCAACCTATAGCAATCAAAATGGATATTATGAGTTATTAATAACTACATTCACAGTCTCTATGTAGCACAAAGAAAAACTCTGTAGGTTTTACTAATACTCCAGAGCAATCTCCCACATTAAATAGTTTTCTCAACATGTGTCAAGGTTGTCCCCACTGCGGTATTTTAATCATCCTGTACTCTGAATTCCTTTTTGTATGTTCTTGCCGCAGTACAGAAAAGATGCCGCTAGAAGATCCTTCCTTTTACTACCAGTTTATGTGAAGTATTTCCTTAAACCAGGTTTGAAAGCATGCCATAAGAGAAAACATAAAATATTTAAAAAAAACTAAAAACTTTTATAAAGTTATTGCACTGGCCAATGTATTAAAGTACTCGTAAAGTTGTTTTGTTTCTTTGCAATATAAATTCATTAAAATAAATGTATATTTTTTCTTCGTAATTTCTTATTAGAATATACAGTAGCAGGGTTGGGGGTGCAAATCACTACAGCAGATGTGGCTCGGCCACCTGGGCAGGGCTTCACATCTGCAGAGCCTTTTAGCCCCACCCACATTGGTCGACAAAAGGGGGGGGGGCTAGATGGTGATGACATCACAGAGGGGTGGGGCCTACAGCATCAATGTGGGCGGATATAAGTAGCGATGCGGACATGAAGCCCTGCCTAGGTGGCGCAGACCACCAATGATAAAAAAAAAAATCATTTTTCACAGGACCGAGCACCAAGAAATCTATAAAGAAATGTGCATTTGTATAGCACAGATCAGCAATACAAATGAAAGCACGCAGTTACAAAACAAGCAAAAATGCAAATACAAAAAATAAATAAAAACCATAGCCAACCTGAATTAGTGACACGGTGCCATCTGGGTTGCTGATCGTCTGTACCACAGTCTGTGAGGGCACAAGGTGAGCAATACCATGTGCAGTTGCCACCTGTTGTGTTTGTTGATCCTCAAATGCATATAACAGATCTTCCCTACCATGCTGCTTATAACAGTTCTTCACTATCGTTCTTAATGCTTGAGTCCAGGAAACCTGCAATATAAAGTATAGATGTGATGTAGAAAACATTACTGTTATGCTGGGGAAACAATATTACAGCTCTGTGGCAGTTCTGTGTATAGAGCAAGAATGGGGCAGCAATGTCATTTTATATATGTTCCCAAACCTCTGTGTGATATCAAAAATCCATCCAATAGCATGTCACATAGGAATAGAAACAACGATAGAATTACATTAATGTCCTAATGTTAGATCAGAGCTGGTACAGAACTGTAATACTGTAATTTGATGTCCCTCTGCACAATGCCATAGGCATGTGTACACATAATGCTCCACTGGAGGTCTTATGAGTTGGCAAAAGGAAGAGCAGAAGTCAACTGTACCTCTGTATGGGTACTGTATAAGGACTGCTTTTCTCTGGAGAGAGATATATCTGGCTATTCCCGTGTTTTGAGACTCGTAACTGAGGCTCCACGGACTTTTTTGCATATTCAAATTTTGTATGGGACAATCAGTGGAGACTCTTAAATGAGTACTCCATTGGAATTTTTCACTGTTCTCCCTGAGTTCAGTGATTGTTGTGTTTTGTTGGTCAATTTATCATTGCCCCAGTAGCCAGAATCCTGCTCCACACTGACGAGGGGCAAATACCCCGAAACTGCAGTCTGTGGATGGATGCCTAGCCTTGGTAACCCTTGTCTTATGTCGTTATACTCGCCACAGAGTTAGACTTTGACTTACAGGGGCCACTCTGGTGTTTCCCCATTTAGGTCCCAAAGCTCGTAACAGAGTGAGGACCTGAGGGACTACGTATCAGGGTGGTTTGGTGCTCTCCCCACTAGGAGGCACCCCTTGGCAATGGGCTTCCTTCTCTGAAGAGAGGGATATCTGGCTATTCCCATGTTTTGAGACTCGTATCTGAGGCTCCACGGACCCCCTTTTTTGCATATTCAAACACATATATAGCAACTCATATTGCACCCAAAGAGAACACAATATAGAAGTATACTGTACCATACCTCACAAGTGCAGCTTCCCTGCAGCTGCGTGTTCTATGGCTGCAGCAGGCTGTATGTACGTGTTCTATGGCTGCAGCAGGCAGTGTGTGTGCGCTATGGCTTTAGGAGGCTGTGTGTGTGTGTGTGTGCGTGTGTGTATGTGCGTGTGCTATGGGTGCAGAAGGCTGTGTGTATGTGTGCGTGCACCATGGCTGCAGCAGGCTGTGTGTATATGTGTGCGTGCGCCATGGCTGCAGCAGGCTGTGTGTGTGTGTGCACACGCTATGGCTGTAGCAGGCTGTGTGT